>NC_044043.1:88009216-88231678 GCF_901765095.1 Microcaecilia unicolor | reverse complement strand
AAGGGGAGGGGAGGGTGCGCTTCATCACAGTCATAAAACAGGAATCGAACAGATCTCTTGCCAGGAGCTTTTGGATTTGGGTGTGGGTGTGTTGGTTATATGGGAATTGGGGGGAGAAAGGGGCAGGGATGGGAGTTTTTTGGTTGGGGTGGTGGAGGGGGGGGGGGGGTTGTGGTCGCTCTGCACTACTGCTGGATCAGTGTTGGAGGGTTTTCTGCTATGGACCTCCGGGGGTGCTCGTCAAGGACGTCCTTGTTAGGCACTTTAGAAGGACGTCCCTGACAGCAGGACGGGCTTTTTTTCAAGGGTGCTCAATTATGCCCCTCCTCCATGTCTCTCTCAGCCAATCACAGCGTGTTTAGCTGACACCAGTGACAGCTAAACGCGCTGTGATTGGCTGAGAGAGACCTGGAGGAGGGAGCTGTGCCTTCTTCTTGGATCCCGGACTAGAGCGATCTCTCCTGTTACAGCAGCCGCTGACAGGCTGAAAGTTCTGGGCAGCGGACTGGATGACACACGGAGGGAGGGAGGGGGCGAGCCAGGACACCGGGGCCAGGAGGAAGGGAGGGATCAAGCGAGAGAAAGAGACCATCACAGACGGGGAGGGAGCGGGGCAAGGAGTAGTCACAGAGATGCACAGGCAGGAAACCAGAGACGGTGCTGGAGGGCAGCTAAGCCCTTGTGCAGCAGGATCGGACATGCGTTTTTTTTTTTGAGTGAAGGACATCCATAAAGGACGTGCTTGGCTGCTCTGCGCATGCTCAACCGACCAACTGTTTACCGATGGAATAGAGAATGCAAGTGAGCTACAACGAGCAGCTCATTTGCATTCCTTTTCCTTGATGCATGCCCGTTCCTTACCGATTCGCTAAGGGAATCGGTAAGGGAAGGGCTTTAACGATTTTTTAGTGCATCTCCCCCACTGTGTGAGTGCTTGCCAACACGGTTAAGGTGCATTAGGGTAAATCGATCCGTCTGTGCCATACAATAACACACAACTGTAGCCTGATGGCTCTTTATCCAAGTGTCAAACCGATGCAGCATCTCAAGAAATCATGGACTAGCTCTGTCAATTTCTGAGAAGGTAATAAATAAATTGCAAGCTTATTAGGTTCAGCTGCTAATTAATGCTAAATACAGCGAAGGGTTATGCAACGAACATGATGAATCAACTAAACCTGTATACCTGGGAACGTTTGAAAGCTCAGGAGAGTGAGAGGTGATGGAGTTTGATTAGAAGTTGGCGTTCAACCACACCCAATTCCCCTGAAGAAGCTCTATGTGAAACGGGACCCGCAGGGATTTTGAATTTAAGTGTGCTTTTTTTTATGACGCAATTGAGTAAAATAATTGACAAATTCTAAATATTGAAAAGAAAAAAGTGTAAAAAAAAATATTTTTGATACAGATTTGAATAAAGTTCAATTATTGGATTTTTGGAGGGTTGTTGACCTTCAGGAAGCAAGTGAAATCTTGGCTCTTCAACCAGACTTTTAATCAAAGAAAAAACTAACTTGTTAGTCTCACTCTCACACACAAGGAGTGACAGGGGCTGCACATACTGCAGAAGGACATATTTATACACTCCTACCCTAGCTGAGATAATATTTAACCATCTCTAACCTCATGTGCACCTTTCTTTAAATTAGTCGCTTTACTTTCTAACTCTCTTCCCTAACTACAGTGGTGGAAATAAGTATTTGATCCCTTGCTGATTTTGTAAGTTTGCCCACTGACAAAGACATGAGCAGCCCATAATTGAAGGGTAGGTTATTGGTAACAGTGAGAGATAGCACATCACAAATTAAATCCGGAAAATCACATTGTGGAAAGTATATGAATTTATTTGCATTCTGCAGAGGGAAATAAGTATTTAATCCCTCTGGCAAACAAGACCTAATACTTGGTGGCAAAACCCTTGTTGGCAAGCACAGCGGTCAGACGTCTTCTGTAGTTGATGATGAGGTTTGCACACATGTCAGGAGGAATTTTGGTCCACTCCTCTTTGCAGATCATCTCTAAATCATTAAGAGTTCTGGGCTGTCGCTTGGCAACTCGCAGCTTCAGCTCCCTCCATAAGTTTTCAATGGGATTAAGGTCTGGTGACTGGCTAGGCCACTCCATGACCCTAATGTGCTTCTTCCTGAGCCACTCCTTTGTTGCCTTGGCTGTATGTTTTGGGTCATTGTCGTGCTGGAAGACCCAGCCACGACCCATTTTTAAGGCCCTGGCGGAGGGAAGGAGGTTGTCACTCAGAATTGTACGGTACATGGCCCCATCCATTCTCCCATTGATGCGGTGAAGTAGTCCTGTGCCCTTAGCAGAGAAACACCCCCAAAACATAACATTTCCACCTCCATGCTTGACAGTGGGGACGGTGTTCTTTGGGTCATAGGCAGCATTTCTCTTCCTCCAAACACGGCGAGTTGAGTTCATGCCAAAGAGCTCAATTTTTGTCTCATCTGACCACAGCACCTTCTCCCAATCACTCTCGGCATCATCCAGGTTCACTGGCAAACTTCAGACGGGCCGTCACATGTGCCTTCCGGAGCAGGGGGACCTTGCGGGCACTGCAGGATTGCAATCCGTTATGTCGTAATGTGTTACCAATGGTTTTCGTGGTGACAGTGGTCCCAGCTGCCTTGAGATCATTGACAAGTTCCCCCCTTGTAGTTGTAGGCTGATTTCTAACCTTCCTCATGATCAAGGATACCCCACGAGGTGAGATTTTGCGTGGAGCCCCAGATCTTTGTCGATTGACAGTCATTTTGTACTTCTTCCATTTTCTTACTATGGCACTAACAGTTGTCTCCTTCTCGCCCAGCGTCTTACTGATGGTTTTGTAGCCCATTCCAGCCTTGTGCAGGTGTATGATCTTGTCCCTGACATCCTTAGACAGCTCCTTGCTCTTGGCCATTTGTAGAGGTTAGAGTCTGACTGATTCACTGAGTCTGTGGACAGGTGTCTTTCACACAGGTGACCATTGCCGACAGCTGTCTGTCATGCAGGTAACGAGTTGATTTGGAGCATCTACCTGGTCTGTAGGGGCCAGATCTCTTACTGGTTGGTGGGGGATCAAATACTTATTTCCCTCTGCAGAATGCAAATAAATTCATATACTTTCCACAATGTGATTTTCCGGATTTAATTTGTGATGTGCTATCTCTCACTGTTACCAATAACCTACCCTTCAATTATGGGCTGCTCATGTCTTTGTCAGTGGGCAAACTTACAAAATCAGCAAGGGATCAAATACTTATTTCCACCACTGTATATGTTCCATCTTTGCCTATAACCCGCACTGTCAATTAAAATGGTCTATTATGTATTGCGTTGACACTGTAAGTAGTATACTATGCCATACTTTGTATTGTTATGAATATTTTACTGCTGTAATTGTCGATTGCTCTTGTTTGATTTATTCTTATTGTATACTGTTGAAGGAATAAATACATACAAATTATTGTCTGCAAGGTGCTATGTTTGCAAAGAATGCTTAAGTACCACAGACTGACTCCATATGTTCTCCATGTATAAATATTTTTTTGCAGTGTTCATATATCCACAATTCTAATTGAATGTTTGTGGCCTGATCATTCTCAAATTGGCTTGGATTGGGGGGGGGGGGGGGATATGAGAAGATGTGAGAACATTTTCTCTTCCCCATCCAATCACATATATATATCAGGGGTGTAGCTAGGTGGGGCCACGGTGGCATGGTCCCCCACAGATTTAGCCCTGGCCCCCCTGCTTCACTCCCCCCGCTGCCATCAGGTACCTTTGCTTACGGGGGTCCCCAACCCCGCCAGCTGAAGTCCTCTTCAGTGCCGGTCTCCGGAGCGTTGCTGATCTGGATTCTGTTTCTGTGAGTCCTGACGTCCTGCACGTAGGAACGTGCAGGACGTCAGGACTCACAGAAACAAAATCCAGATCAGCGAACGCGCCGGACTCGGAGACCAGCGCCCAAGGGCACTTTGGCTGTTGGGGGTTGGGAACCCCCCTGCCAGAAAAGGTATATGGCAGTGGCGGGTTGGCGGTGGCGGGGGGGGGGGAGGTCAAAAGGGACGTGGGAGGGGCGGCGCCAGGGGGGCTAAAATGTGCCCTCTCACCTCGGGCTCTGGACCCCCCTCCCGCCGAAGTCTGGCTACGCCCCTGATATATATACACTCTTCTGTCCCTCACACGCTCTCTCTTCTTTTCACCCCAGCACGTTTCCTTTTCCTGCCTCCAGGCCCAACCCTCTCATCCGTTTAGCGACTGTCCCCACACAGCCACCTCCTCCTCCAACTCTTCCTTCTAGTCCACACAGGCTGCCACTATCCCCCCCGACGCTTTCTGACGCTTCCAAAGAGACCCATTACTTTATACTAATTCTTGGAGTCTCCCACTGAAATATGGCAAATTCCCAGGTATGTTCAACGTAAACAAGGCCAGTGTAGGTCTTCATCTCTGTGAACACACAGTTAAGCTCTGGAACTCTTTGCCAGAGGATGTGGTAACGGCGGTTAGCATATCTGGTTTTAAAAAAGTTTGGACAAGTTCCTGGAGGAAAAATCCATAGTCTGCTATTGAGACAGACATGGGGAAGCAACTGCTTGCCCTGGGGTTTGTAGTATGGAATGTTGCTAACCTGAGATTCTGCATGGAATCTTGTCACTCTTTAGATTCCAGAATCTTGCTATTCTTTGGGGCTCTACATAGAATGTCGCTACTCTTTGAGATTCTGCATGGAATCTTGTCACTCTTAGGATTCCAGAATCTTGCAATTCTTTGGGTTCTACATGGAATGTTGCTGCTATTTGGGTTTCTGCCAGGTACTTGGCCATTGTTTGGAAACCAGGATACTGGGCTAGATGGACCATTGGTCTGAACCAGCATGGTTACTCTTATGTTCTTGATATTCCGTGCCAATACTCGGATGGGTGCCAGCGCTGAATTTGTGGGCCTAATTCTACCCATGGCAATTACAGCTGTCAGAGGGCCTTTTTCTTCACATCACCTTCCCTCTGGAATTCACCTCCTGACTCTCTCTCTCTGAATAGAGGAAACATTTCCCAAATATTGGACTGGCCTTAAAGACTGACCTTTTTGTGCAAGACTATCCAGACCTCTGCTTAGATGACCAGACTGTTATATAGATGACCATTTTGCTCATTATGGCAGCCCAGAGACAGATAACCATTCTCTACATAAATGCTTCTGTTTTTAATCTCTTCTACTTTCTTTCTCTGTTCTGTCATTTTAATTGACGCTGTTCTATCATTTTAATTGACGCTCCTTTCTGGTTTTTAATAATCCACTGCTCATTTCTAGGATACTTCTTGTCTGCACCGGTTGTCGTTAAAGTACATGCCATTTCCCTTGACAAAGCGTCAGATAGCGAAACAGGCTCCTGTCGGGTTGGTATTGATACTGGAGACATAACTATACGCTGACAAGTAAAACCCTGGAAGCGCAAGAGTCATAAAAGCATTTAAATTTGAAGGACAACGAAGAGGCTTGCAGCTTCCAGCGATATTGAGATAAGTCAATTATTTTGCATAACAACCAAGTTTACTGCAGCAGCTACAGTTTTCTGAACTTTTAGAACTTTTAATAGTAGTGCACTGAGATGGACAGAGAAGTGGTGTTAAAATTATTTTTCAAACATTTAGACTCATTGTTTTTTGGATCTAAAGTTAGAATTTTTCGGATCTCGCAAGAGAGACCCAAAGTAGACGCAAGGCCTTTTGGCATTGCGTCAAAGAGCTTTAAATATTGGGGTAACTTTTACTCTTAAATTTCCTTGTGTATGTCGGTTTGTTTACCAACAGAATAACTACCAGTTCTTTGATCCAAAACAATTTGAGGAATTTGTCTGTTCCAAGGAAGTTCAGAATGTAATTGTGAAAGATTAGGTGCTCACACGGTCGCTGTAAGATAGGCTGAGAATATCACTCGAGTTTGTAATGTTCTGATTGTTAATTACTTTAATTGGTAACTATGTTAAATATATATCTTGGTTCCATTTATGTATTTCCCACATGGGGGTCGAAAATGTATGATTTATTACCTTAAGTGAGACAAAGTTTTTTTTTTATTTGTCTCAAAATAATGATTTGGGTTTTGGTGTTTATTGTTTTTGTATACTTCTTGGATAAGTTGTATATTTGAAATTATAATAAAGTATAAATAAATAAAAAATAAAAATTAATAGAACTGCACATAAAAAAACTATAAAAATAAAAAATGAATTGATGTGAGCACAGTGATGTTTATAGACACTTATATATATTAAAGACAATAATAGCAAGTTGTGCGCACTACTGGAGGTTGGGGGCAGTCTATGATTATAAAAAGTCATTATTGCAGAGGCTTGATACAAGCATGACACAGAGTGCCTGCGTGACAGTATGAGAGGTCTCCTTATAGGTAACGCACTGCTGATGTAGTAAATAGCTCCCCCTACTTTTAGTTGTGTATTCTACAATATCAATAAGGTGGAGCATTGTCATTGTTCTATTTTTTGAATATTTCTAGGATAAGCAGCAAAAAATCTGTCTTACTGTTCTAGGATCTTGTCAAGTACTTGCGACCTGGATTGGCTAATGTTGGAAACAGGATAGTGGGCTTGACGGACCTTTGGTCTGTCCCAGTATGGCAGCACTTATGTTCTAACCGCTCTGTCATGCTGTCAGGAAGGGGGGTATATTAAGAAAATAAACCATAAACTGTAAAAACGTTGACCGCTGCGGGAATACCAATCAGACAGTCTTTAAAAAGAGTTTTGCAAACAGAAAACTGACGCTTTAAATTTCAGCATGCCTTAGCCCAGTGAAACATCATTTTGCGACCAACCTTCTCTGCATGATCCGTCAGGTAAATTTTCTTCGCTGAGTACGGACAGGTTTGCTCCACCGAACATTCTAAACATCGACTGGCGGCACCTGGGGGCTGCGATAAAAATCCCATTATTTCAACCCTGGATTAAAAAAAAAAAAGTAGCATCACAGTGCCACATAAGCTCTTCCTTCTCTTTATGACAGGCGCATCTGTTTTACATATTCAGCGGAAGCGTTCACGTGTGCTGCTGCAAACTCTCATCCAGACATAGTAAATGAATATTTAGTAATCAGTCTGAAAATAAATAAATAAATAAATAAATGCCATCCTTTAGTCTAATAGAGATGGCAAAGAATGAGGCTCCCTTTTACTAAAGGACGCTACGCCCTTAAAGTGTGCTCAACACGTGGAAACAGGTTAACTGCACAACTGTGTTAAGGGGTTTTGTGGTAATTCCTATTTCGGGGCTCCTTTTACAAAGCCGCGGTACTGATTTTCAGTGCGGCAAATGCGACGAAGCCCATTCAGTTCCTATGGGCTTCAGCACATTTGTCATTTTCTGTTCATGGGCATGGAATGGGCGTGAAAGCGTTAGTTAGCTAGCACGTTCTACTTATGGTGCGCTCCATGACTAACGCATAGTTAACATCAGAGCAGTTAGTAATATATCTCCTAAATAGCAAGTTCTAATATAAATTGCTTCCACTGACTGAAAATGTACTCTTGTCAAAGGAAAAAAAATTGCCTCACAGAGCACCTAAATCAGTACGATCTGTTGGAGCTAAAACGGACCAAAATGATCCTCTGTTCATCGTTGGCCATAAAAAACCTTTTGATCTTATGGACGGGTAGCTAGTAATCACTTTCACTTTAATTGCAATGAAGTTTAAATTCTCAATGCTATTAATAAATTGTTAACGATACTGGCTACACGCAAATATACCAAACTGAAAGGAAACTTATCTTTCAGTTGTGTCTTGCTACCGGCACATAGTGACTTCTCATGCTGGAGCAGGTTTCTTCTCCCCTACCCCTAGTGAAAATGATTACTAGCTACCCGTCATGCCCCTGATCATGCCCCTGATCCACCCATGTCCCAGGATCATGCCCCTGATCTACCCATGTCCCTCCCAGGTCCACTGAAAAATGGACCTGCGTGCATCCAATACACACATCTACACCAGCGCAGGCCATTTTTCTGCACACCTTAGTAAAAGAACTCAGAATTGTGCTCCGATCCTCAATGCTACTACCAAAAAGGCATGAGTTAAATCCAAATACAAACCTTATGTTCTTTGGTGAAATGGGACAGATGCCCGAAAGAGGACACCTTTAAGCATCTGTAAGAAAGCAAACCACTTTGATTAGCCAAATACGACACAGCCACAACTGCATTAATTCAGTAGTTCAAGTTGCATCATAGAGCTGAAGCGGAAAATGTTTGTACATCACAATAGAGAAACGGACATGGGATTTACAGAACAGATAAACTGCCTGGTTAGATTATTTAAAATGAAAAGTCTTAATCACTCTAGGCCAGCTAGCCGTGGATTTCATGATTCACGTACCATACAGCTACAGTTTTTGGGCAGCGTGTATGCTTTTTTTTTTTTTTTTTGTCAGGCTTGCTAAACTACCAAGAACTGTTCGTTTTGTCAAGCATTTGCTAAGACTTCTTTAGAATGAGGTTTGAAAAGTGTGTAGACACCACAATGCCACGTCTGTACCTCATGTGTCATAAATTTAGGTATGCGCTTTGGAGATAATTCTATAACGATCACCTAAGGTCAGGCAATAGGATATTGGGAATTAAGTGCAAATTCTAGATCAACTTTTTAGCATGTGACATTAGATGTCACCACTTATGTCACATCAGTGGCTGGTGTAACGGCTCACACCTAGATTTTATATATGACACCGAAAAAACCTTGTTTAAGTTGTATTCTATAAGCTGGGCCTATAGTTCAGAACGGTTTATTGAACTAACGCTTAAGCAGAGAGGTCGTTCATAAACTTAAGTTTGTGGTGCAAATGCCCATGCCTAAATTTACACATAGAGCACCCATATTCTTTAATTACATGCGTCACTCAATACCACTCTCCCAATTCGCCCCAAAATGCTCATAACTCTCCCATTTCTGTATGGAGCCAGACAGCGAAGATGACTCAGGAATAAGTGGACAACGCTCCAGATAACAAAACAGTTTATTAAAAGATGATCAAGACCAGCGGCGTAGCCAGACTTCGGCGGGAGGGGGGTCCAGAGCCCAAGGTGAAGGGGCACATTTTAGCCCCCCCCCCGCCGCCACCACCACCAACTTTGACCCCCCCCCACGCCGCCGACCCTCTCGCCCCCTCCCACCGCCAACTCTCCCCCGCTGCCGCCGTCACCTACCTTTGCTGGTGGGGGATCCCAACCCCCGCCAGCTGAGGTCCTCTTCTTCCTTTGTTCTGTTTCTGAGTCTGACGTCCTGCACGTCGTCTGACGTCAGACTCACAGAAACAGAATGAAGCCTTGCGCCGAAGAAGATGACCTCGGCTGGCGGGGGTTGGGGTCCCCCGCCCGCAAAGGTAGCCGACGACGGTGGTGGGGGAGGGTTGGCAGCGGGAGGGGGGGGGGTCGAGAGGGTCATCGGCAGGGGGGTCCAGGGCCAAATCTACGGGAGCCCAGGCCCCGTGGCCCCACGTACCTACGCCACTGATCAAGACTCGACACAGCTGCATCAGAAGTCTCATATCAAATAAGGTCATCAACTTGAAAAACTGATTTGATATAAGAGACTCCTGATGCAGGCCTAGCGGGCTGAAACACAGCTGTATTAAGCCTCGATCATTTTTTAATAAACAGTTTTATTAACCACTTATTCCTGAGCCATCTTCACTGTCTGGCTACATACTTTGTATTCTGTGGAAATTTGTTTCTTCTGTGTATACATCTCCCGTTTCTGTGACAACCTTTTTTGGACTGTACTAAATTTAAGGCATGTTAGTCCCAATTAAATCTAATTAGTGCCAATAATTGGAACTAATTTGCTCATTATTCTAGGACATTGCGTGCTCAAATCACAGCAGCGCCTACATTTGCACGCACAATTTTTGGTAACCTTTATAGAATCAAGGGGTTAGTTCATAATTGCTTGGCATGCCCCTGCCCCTCCCAGATCCAAGGCCCCTTGTAACTGCGCACTATAGAAATGAGGTGGTAATTTTTTTATAAACAGGTCATAAAAACATAAGAATAGCCATACTGGGTCAGACCAATGGTCCATCTAGCCCAGTATCCCATTTCCAACAGTGGCCAATCCAGGTCACAAGTATCTGGCAGAAACCCAATTAGTAGCAACATTCCATGCTACCAATCCCAGGGACAAAGCAGTGGCTTTCCCCATGTCTATCTCAATAGCAGACGATGGACTTTTCCTCCAAGAACCTGTCCAAACCTTTTCTAAACCTAGATACGCTAACCGCTGTTACCACATCCTCCGGCAAAGAGTTCCAGAGCTTAACTATTCTTTCAGTGAAAAAATATTTCCCTATAATTTCATTGAGTGTCCACTGGTCTTTGTATTTTCTGAAAGTGTGACAATTCGATTCACTTCTACCCGTTCTACACCACTCAGGATTTTATAGACCTCAATCATATCCCCCTCAGCCATCTCTTTTCCAAGCTGAATAGCCCAAACCTCTTTGGTCTTTCCTCAAACGGGAGAGTTCCATCCTCTTTATCATTTTGGTCGCTCTTCTTTGAACCTTTTCTAATTCCACTATATCTTTTTGAGATACGGTGACCAGAATTGAACGCAACACTCAAGGTGAGGTTGCATCATGGAGTGATACAGGGGCGTTATAATATCCTTGATCTTATTTTGCATCCCTTTCCTAATAATATCTAATTCTGTTTGCTTTTTTTGGCTGCTGCCGCACACTGGGCAGAAGATTTCAGAGTATTGTCTACAATGACACCTAGATCTTTTTATTGAGTGCCGATTCCTAAGGTGGACCCTAGCATCAAGTAACTATGATTTGGATTATTCTTCCCAATGTGCATCACTTCACAATTGTGCACATTAAATTTAATCTGCCATTTGGATGCCCAGTCTTCCAGTTTTATAAGGTCTTCCTGCAATTTTTCACAATCTGCATGCGTTCTGACAACTCTGAATAGTTTTGTGTCATCTGCAAATTTAATCACCTCACTTGTCACTCCGTTTTCCAGATAACTATGTCAAATAGCACTAGTCCCAATACATATCCCTGTGGCACTCTACTTTTCACCCTCCTCCACTGAGAAAAATGGCCATTTAACCTTACCCTCTGATTTCTGTCCAGTAACCAATTTCTAATCACCCGACGAACACTGCCCCATTGCCCCATTCCAAGACTTTTAATTTTCTCAAGAGTCTCTCATGAGGAACTTTGTGAAAAGCTTTTTGAAAATCCAAATACACTATATCAACCGGCTCACCTTTATCCACATGTTTATTTATGCCTTCAAAGAAATGAAGCAAATTGGCGAGGCAAGACTTCCCTTGGCTGAACCCATGTTGACTCTGTCCCATTAAACCATGTTTGTCTATGTGTTCCATAATTTTATTCTTTATAATAGTTTCCACTATTTTGCCTGGCCCTGACGTCAGGCTAAACCGGTCTGTAATTTCCTGGATCCCTCCCTGGAACCCTTTTAAAAATTGGCGTTACATTGGCCACCCTCCAATCTTCAGGTACTACGAATGATTTTTAACAACAGGTTATACAGATCACTAACAACAAATCAGCAATTTCACGTTTGAGTTCCTTCAGTACCCTGGGGTGTATGCCATCTGGTCCAGGTGATTTATCACTCTTTAATGTCAATTTGGCCCAGTACGTCTTCCAGGTTCATTGAGATTTCTTTCAATTCCTCTGCATTGTCACCCTTGAAAACCATTTCCGGTATAGGTAGATCTCGTACATCTTCTTCCGTAAAGACCGAAGCAAAGAATTCATCCAGTTTCTCCGCTATGGCCTTGTCCTCCCTGAGTGCCCCTTTTGCTCCTTCATGATCTAACTGTCCCACGGCTTCCCTCGCAGGCTTTCTGCTTCTGATGTACCTGAAAAAGGTTTTACTATGAGTTTTTGTCTCCATGGCAAGTTTTTCTTCATATTCCCTTCTTATTTTCTTCATTCAGATCCTTTTTCCATTCTTTGAAGGATGCTCTTTTGGCTCAAATAGCCTTTTTTCACCACGCTGGTTGTTGTTTGCTCTTCTTTCCGCCTTTGTTAATATGTGGGCTTCCACGATGGTATTTTCAAACAACGTCCACGCCGGATTTAAAGTCCTAACCTTTGCGGCCGACTCTTTCAGCTTCTTTTTAACCATTTTCCTCATTTTGTCATAGACACAGAGAAATTAGTGCAGAACACACGTACTCTCCACCCCCAGACTCACCCCCCCCCCCCCCCAGTGCTAAAAAAAAATGTTATTTTTTTAGTCTGGGTAGCACACACTTCCAAAAATTACTGCTGCACGCCTCAGTGCAGCCTTCCATTTTTTGCTGCGGTAAGCAGATGTTCGTGATTACCTCTCGCCTTGACTACTGCAACCTACTCCTCACTGGCCTCCCACTTAGCCATCTATCCCCCCTTCAGTCCGTTCAGAACTCTGCTGCACATCTTATCTTCCGCCTGAACCGATACACTCACATCACCCCTCTCCTCAAGTCACTTCACTGGCTTCAGATCAGGTACCGCATACAGTTTAAGCTTCTCCTATTAACCTACAAATGCACTCGATCTGCAGCCCCTCCTTACCTCTCTACCCTCATCTCCCCTTACGTTCCTACCCCCGTAACCTCCGCTCTCAAGACAAATCCCTCCTTTCGGTACCTTTCTCCACCACCACCAACTCCAGGCTCCACCCTTTCTGCCTCGCCTCACCCCATGCTTGGAATAAACTCCCTGAGCCCATTCACCAGGCCCCCTCCATGCCCATCTTCAAATCCTTGCTCAAAGCCCACCTCTTCAATGTTGCCTTCGGCACCTAACCACTATACCTCTATTCAAGAAATCTTGACTGCCCCAACTTGACATTTCGTCCTTTAGATTGTAAGCTCCTTTGAACAGAGACTGTCCTTCTTTGTTAAACTGTACAGCGCTGCGTAACCCTAGTAGCGCTCTAGAAATGTTAAGTAGTAGTAGTAGTAGTAGTGATTACCGCAGCTTAGTAAAATGATCCCTAAAATAGTGACACAATTAAAACATTTGTGGCAGATAAAGTGATATGGGCACTGGAAAAGAAATAAACAATAAGAATCAAGTGGGGTCTGTGGAGATGCAGTGGGCAGTGTGGGGGGTGGGGCAGAGTGGTCCTTATTTGCCGATATCTACTATTGTGTTATAACTCAAATCCTACAAGCAGTATGCATTTTTGGTAGAGGACAGGAAAGATGCGTTTTGAACCTTTTACCGCCCATCCAGAAATTGATGAGGTCGATATCGTGGCAGGATTTGGCCAGCAAAGAGAAAGTGCTTTCCTTTTCATTCCTCCAGTTCCCCCGCACGTAGGAGTGGGCAAAATGCCACTGCCCGATCTGAACACGCAGCCACGGGAAGAAAAACAAAACACACAACTGGATTCAAAATGGAAATCAAGTCACAGATTTGATTCATATTCAATGTAAAAAAAAAACGCCAAAGAAATGAAAACAGATTCCTGCCCAAAACACATAAATAAACAAGTGGGAGGGGAGCTACAGCCGAACTTATGCCCAAATATTCAATGGCAGTCCGTTTTTGGGTACAGTACTGAATATCTGAGTATGTGCGACCAGCCGGCCCTTAACCAGATAAGTTAACTTATCTGGTTAAGGGCTGAATACTGACAAACGAAACAGAAGAACTGGAACCCTCGCAAACTAACAGGTACGTCAAACACAGCGAAGGTGACTAAAGAGTGGAAACTAGATAATGTCCAAAGCATAAAACGTTTATTAAAAACATCCATTGACTCGACACAGGCCATGTTTCGGCCACAAAGGCCTGCCTCAGGAGTCTTCTGTCTGGATGTTTCTTAACACACCAGCTCTTCAAATAAAACAATGAATAATAAGACACCTTGTGCAACAAAAGTATCTCTTAACCAAAAGCTATCACAAACTTGCTACAAAGTTAAGAAACATCCAGATAGAAGACTCCTGAGGCAGGCCTTTCTGGCCGAAACACGGCCCATGTCTAGTCACTGGATGTTTTAATAAACTTTTTATACTTCGGACATCATCTAGTTCCCACTCTTTTGTCACCTTCGCTGTGTTTCACGCAGGGGCATAGCCAGACTTCGGCGGGAGGGGGGTCCAGAGCCCGAGGTGAGGGGGCACATTTTAGCCCCCCCCCCGCTGCCAACGACCCCCCCCCCCTGCTGCCACTACCACCAACTTTGCCCCCCCCCCGCCGCCGACCCTCTCGACCCATTCCCGCTGCCAACCCTCCCCCACCGTCGCCTACCTTTGCTGGCGGGGGACCCCAACCCCCACCAGCCGAGGTCCTCTTCTCCTTCATTCGTGCAGGACATCAGACTCAGAACAGAACGAAGGAAGAAGAGGACCTCGGCTGGCGGGGATTGGGGTCCCCCGCCAGCAAAGGTAAGCGACGGTGGGTTGGCGGCAGGAGGGGGGGGGTCCAGGGCCAAATCTACGGAGGCCCAGGCCCCCGTGGCCCCACGTAGCTACGCCCCTGGTTTGACGTAAGGGCTGAATATCAGCATTTATCCAGGTAAGTGCCAACTCCACCCCTAACCCGCCCACACGATAGCCGGTTTCAGCTTTGGCAGTTAGGGGGGATATTCACCAGACAGTGCAGCTAAGTGCCACTGAATATTCCCTCAGGGCCTGGCAGCATGAATTAACCAGATAAGACCCTCTCTTACCCGCATACGACCAGATTCTACATTTGCCCACATGATTTTTGGCAACCTTTACAGAATCAGTGGGAAAATGTCTGTTCCAGCCACACGTGTACTGCTCCCCAATACATGTTTCAATTGATTAGTAGACCCACTACCTAAAAGAACATCTCGTTCTAACGATCGATTAATATGGACATATCCATCTGTGAAAACCTTAAGTGTGCAGTCGAGTTTTAACCTCATTTTCTTATCAAGCAGCAAAACAATGGAATGCACTTCATCTTAACATTACATTATATTTCATCAGCAGCTAAAAACTTTCCTATTTTTGAGACCTTATAAACTTTATTTTATTTTAGGATTGGATAATGTCAATAAAACGTAACATCCCAGAAATGACTGGTAAACTCTTGTCAATCCACGATGAGCCAAAACATTGGTAATTGCATTACAGAAGTATCTGTATTAGCATCAGCGTTTAAAAAAAAAAAAAAAAAATGCCGATCGCCATGTGCTGAATGTCGACTCAGTAATTTTTAAATTTTTTTTATAGGCCAACCTATTATAAAATTACTTCTTAAAACAGCCTTTCCAGGTGCCTCTGATCTCCCCCATCCCTTTTTACTTTTAAAGATCATCGGGGACCCACGAAGTTAACATGACGTATGCTAACATTAGCACGGGTTACACTCCATATGCGTTTGGATATCATATTGCAATAAAAAGTAAATTAAAAAAAACAAACAAACCGTTGTACGGATTATTGCACTTCAGCAACTAGGTCCTGTGTAAATAGAAGGAAAAATAACAGCGAGAAAATGGTCTGTATATTCATATACACACACAACAAAACTATTCTTTCAGGAGTTGTGTCTTGGGCTCAGCCCTGAGCGTTATTATTACTTACTGGTTCCATATGCTGAATGTGCACCACGTCACCGATCATCCCACTGTCTATAATTTCCTGTGAACACAGAAAGGAGGTTCAGCAAACAGGCTGGAGGAGAGTTCTTTTTATTGGATTAATTTGGTATATCGGTATATCACACTAAAAGGTTATCAATAGAAATCAAACAAAAAAACATGGAAAAGAAAATAAGATACCACCTTTTTATTGGACATAACTTAATACATTTCTTGATTAGCTGTCCAAGGTTGCCCTTCTTCCTCAGATCGGAAATAAGCAAATGTGCTAGCTGACAGTGTATATAAGTGAAAACATTCAAGCATTACTATGACAGTCTGACAGGGTGGGAGGATGGGGGTGGGTAGGAGGTATGCATGGGGACATCAAAGCATATCATTGATATTCTAACAGGGTGGGTGTGGATAGGTGAGGGGAGGGTGATCAACAGAGACATATAGCTTTATGGTTTATAATGGGCTAGGAACCCCAGATCCTTGTTAAGTCCTTTCTGTTGGGTGTTAAAATATTCAATCATTCTGACTTCAAAGGTCTTACGTTCTTGTATGGTTTTAAAGTTACCTTTGAGGATTCTCACTGTGAAGTCACTGGTACAGTGTCCTGGTCCTGTAAAATGTTGACCAACAGGCGTGGGAACCCTGCTGGCACCAGTATTGTTCATGTGATGTCTATGTAAATTGAAGCATCTGGCCTGTTTCTCCAATATAGCATCCTTCGTTACATTTTTTACACTGAATGATATATACCACATTGGAAGATGAGCAAGTGAAAGATCCCTTTATGTTGAATATCTTTCCTTTGTGGATGACTTTGGGGTCCTGTGAAATATTTTGGCATAGTTTGCAACTGGATAAATTACAGGGAAGTGTGCCCTTCTGTTCCTTTTCAGTCTGTGATGGAAGTTTACTTATGATTAGCTTGTGTTTTAAATTGGGTGGCTGTCGGAAGGCCAGTACTGGTGGGGATGGGAATATCTAAAAGAAAAGCACCAATACACTCTCTTCTGAGTTCTTCCCCCGTACTTTCACCACACTTAAAACTCTACCCACAGATAAAATTGTTATACCCTAATGCTCTCTTGCTATTGTTCTATCGCCCTATCATTTCCCCATTGTTACATTCCATTGTTCTATTCCAGATGATATTTTGACTTTGACTTTGTCTTCCCCATAACTCTTCACAATGTAACCCATAACCGTACTGCGACAATTGTATTTCCATCATTCACAATGTATTGTAAGCCACACTGAGCCGCAAATAGGTGGGAAAATGGGATCAAATGCAATAAATAATATATAAAAGATACTGAAGACCTGAAAAAATACATATGCTCAGCTCAAGATGGCCTGTGTTGCTAGCTTTTATCACCACGCACAAATGAACACAATACGTCCCGCCAAAGCACTTCTATTTTTTTTTGGTTCGGAGCTAGCTGTCCGTGCCCTCCCCCCACATTACAACGTAACTCTGGGGTGTCTGTGCATCCGGCGATGCAAAGTCGTCGGCCATTCTAGTGGTGACCCCTGTTGCAGCAGGCGATCTGCCGAAACACAGGCCGTGTCAGGTCATTCAATAAAGCCCTGCGTTTCACCCACTCTTGAAGGCCCTGGGTGCTTCATTTTCTCTGGTTTCAGGTGCATTTGCCACCCTTTATTTAATTTGCAAAAAACGCCACCACGAAGTCAGACATGCTAATAAAGCTCAGTTAACACCCTGACAGTAGGATGAGACATTCATATTGCACCTTAAGTGTTGGTGACGGGGGCATGGGCCCCCACAGATTTAGCCCTGGCCCCCTGCTTTCACCTCCCCCACCCCTGCCGCCGTCAGGTACCTTTGCTGACGGGGGTCTCCAACCCCGCCAGCCGAAGTCCTCTTCAGCATCGGTCTCCGGCGCGTTGCTGATCTGGATTCTGTTTCTGACGACATCAGGACTCACAGAAACAGAATCCAGATCAGCGAACGCGCCGGACTCTGAGCCGGCGCTGAAGGGGACTTCGGCTGGCGGGGGTTGGGGACCCCTACCAGCAAAGGTACCTGGCGGTGGCGGGGGAAGGTTGGTGGCAGCGGGAGGGAGGGTCAAAAAGGGACAGGGCGCCGGCGCCAGGGGGGGGAGTTGGCAGCGCCGGGGAGGGGGGGGCTAAAATGTGCCCCCTCACCTAGGGCTCTGGACCACCCTCCGCCAAACTCTGGCTACGCCCTGGTTGGTGAGTTGGGCCCATTTCCCTTTAAATGATAGTGACAGTGAATTTCAAAACCTTCATACAAAGTCACTGTTTCAATGCAGGTTTCATTTTATTTATTTATTTATTTATTTTGTAATTCATAGTGTTACCTTTTAATTAACCCCCATCTGACTTTTGTTCATGTTAGTAACTTTTATGAGATATCTGGATTGTATTCTCTGGGGATGGGGGTCACAATTCAGCAGCGGAGAATGTGGTTAAGGCGGTTAGCTTAGCAGAGTTTAAGAAAGGTTTGGACGGCTTCCTGAAGAAAAAGGCCATAGAATGTTATTAAAGGAAATAGGGAAAAATCTACTATTCCTGGGACAAGCAGTACAAAATGCTTTGCTCCGTGGATCTTGTCGGGTGATTGTGACCTGGATGGGCCACTGTCGCAGACAGGGTGCTGGGCTAGAGGGACCTTTGGTCTGTGCCAGTGTGGCGATGCTTATTTGGGATTTGCACCCAATATGAGTGACCTATACAGGATCTGGGTGGGGGGGGGGGGGGAGTGAGTTGCCCAAGGTCTCAAAGAGTTTCAGTGGCAGAAGCAGGAATTGAATCCCAGCTTTCCTGCTCCTTTGCTCTATTACTCAAACCACTAAGCCATTTTCTTTCAGCAGATCATGCCTCATAGGCTTGTGCATGTGCGTTTTGATAGTGCATGTTTGTATATGTTTTTGTTATGTCTGCGGGTGTGTGTGTGTATTTGTGTATCTCTTGGCTCTGTATGTGCCTATGACTGAGAAAGTAGGACTAGAGGAGAGAAGTAATTTGAAAGGAGCAATCATAAGCAACATAAGTAATGCCACACTGGGAAAAGACAAGGGTCCATCGAGCCCAGCATCCTGTCCATGACAGCGGCCAATCCAGGCCAAGGGCACCTGGCGAGCTTACCCAAACGTAGAAACATTCTATACATGTTATTCCCGGAATTGTGGATTTCCCAAGTCCATTTAGTAGTGGTTTATGGACTTGTCCTTTAGGAAACCGTCTAACCCCTTTTTTAACTCTGCCAAGCTAACTGCCTTCACCACGTTCTCCGGCAACGAATTCCAGAGGTTTAATTACACGTTGGGTGAAGAAATATTTTCTCGATTGTTTTAAATTTACTAACTGTAGTTTCATCGCATGCCCCCTAGTCCTAGTATTTTTGGAAAGCGTGAACAGACGCTTCACATCCCACCTGTTCCACTCCACTCATTATTTTATATACCTCTAAGTGCTCTGTTTCAGTGTATCAAAGTTTCAATGCTGCAAAAGCTGAACTGCTTCTCCCACAGAAATGCACTGGGCCATTTTTGAAGCCTTTATTGCTCTAAAACCCTGGTCCAGTTTGGCCCATTTTGACTCTTGTGTCTTTTCATCAGTTTCCCCCCCCCCCCCCCCACACCCAACATAGCCCCAATCTGTTCATTGTTATTTTGTTCTTAGACAGGTATGCTGAACTCCAATTTATTTCCAACATCCGCTGGGACAAAGAATAAAAAGACTAAGCCAATTAAATCATTTATCAGGGAATAAACCCCACCCTCCATATGTGACAACACAACTGCTGTGTAAAAGGTATGAATTCAGGTGTTGCCTACAAGAAGACACATGATTCAGACAACAGCAGGCATGGGGGGGGGAGAGTTTTCAAAGGTATTTTAGTCAGTTGACTAGGGAGTTAGCTAGGTGGAGCTCGCATGGGGCATTTTCCTGTGCAGTAGCTCAGGGCTGCCGAGAGGGGGGGGGCAGGGCGCAAGATTCCCCTGGGCATGGCCTCCAAAGGGGGCCTGGCACTAGGGTCTGTCTCTCTCCTGCTCCCAACAATCACCTGGGTCCCGACACGAGCAGGAGAGAGACAGACCTTGGTGCCGGACCCCCCCCCCCCCACCTTTGAGGCTGGGGAGGAGCAGACACAGGATTCTAAATTGGGGCCCCTGGATTGGCCGGCGGAGGTCCTCAAGCTCCGCCAGCAGAGTCTTCCTCCAGCGCTGTTCTCCACCGCACTGCCTGCCCTGCTCAACATGGCCGCCTGCTGGAGTCCCTTGAGATGACACAACCACCTACTAGCGACCGCGTAAATGCAAAATTCATTCTTCATTCATTTGAGTTATTTATATACCACTTAGACCTAAAAGGTTTACAGTTTATTATGAACATTTATACCCCACTTTTTTCCACTCGAAGCAGACTCAAGTGGCTTACAATGCACAGAAGAATCAATTACAATTACATTAGACAGGGGAGAAAGAACAGGGTAAGAAGGAAAAGGGAAGAGAGACTAAGATGGACGGTGGAAATCCAGATGCTGAGATGGACCAGAGTGGCTCGAGCAGTTCTCGGCAAGGCGACCATAATTGGGAAACTGTAGCAATACCCAGGAAGCGCAGACGAAGCGCAGAAGAAACAGCAGTATGCGGCCAGGAGAGTGGTAGTGATCACCAGAGGCAGACACAGCAGCTGGAGGGCGGGGCCCAGGATGCAACAGGCCCGACAATACTACCACAGAGGAAAAGGGTCCGCAGCTTGCCCACGCACTCCGGCACCCTGGACCGCAACGGGAAGGGTATGCTATTCATTAACAGGTACTGGGTTTGTCCCTATTGGGCTCACAGTCTAGGTAGTACATTGTACTACTGTTGTACCAGGACAACGGAGGGTTAAGTGACTTACCAAGGGTCCACGTAGCTGCAGAGGGAATTCAACCTGGTTCCCCAGGATCTCAACCCACTGCCGACCATCAGGCAGCAATGGGAACTGAACTCAGTTCCCCAGGTCCACAATCCTCTACTCTAACCATTAGGCCACTCCTCCACTCCAAAATGGTGCTTCTTCTACTAAAGAAGCAGCATGGAGCCTGTGAAGCACATTAGCACCCTGGGCAACCACCAACTATCTCCACGCCTTCCAGTGGTCCTGTCCATAATACGCAAGGTGGCTCAGAATAACAAAACATACATACGCACACTCAATACACACATTCATACGTATTCACATTAGTATCTTCCTATGTTTGCAGATGTGTTTTTTTCTTTGCCTGCACTCAGCGCTCAATGCGGGTTTTTCTGGTTCTAAGATTTTGAAATCCAAGCAGACAACCAGCACTTTAAGTAACCCGGCTTCTCGCTTCTGGCCCCCACCGTCTCAAACAATCAATCACATCGCATGAATGTTTCATGCCTACTCCTTTTGGGCAAGCTGAAAAGAAACCTACTTTTATCTTTGAGAACCGGATAGTATCGCAATATATGCCCCACAGCAAGCATCACCCCGTTCTCCTTACACACGGACACGATTTCTTCACAGTCTTCTGGGGTAACCTGATTAGTGACACAGAAAACACTCCAGTTAGAATCTGGCACTTACATTTCATACTAGCAATTCTGACAATCCGCCCGATATTCAAAGGTAATTAAACCACACGTTATTTAGAATACGCTTGGCGTAGTTCATGTGACTAATCTACGCGCATCCTTTTATGCCAACGAAAAGCTAGCGTAAATCCCTGCAGCGGTGTAGCAAGGGTGGGGCGGTGGGGGCGGTCTGCCCCGGGTGCACGCTGCTGGAGGGTGCAGAGAGCAGCCATGTGCCTGTCGGCTCCACTGGTTCCTTGCTCCCTCTGCCCCGGAACAGGTTACTTCCGGGGCAGAGTCGGTGGCGCCGGGGGGGGGGGGGCTAAAATGTGCCCCCTCACCTCAGGCTCTGGCCCCCCCTCCCACCGAAGTCTGGCTACGCCCTAAGCACTTTGTTTGGATGAGTCTAAATTTAGATAGCATTTACAGAATCTGGCCCTCTCCAGGTAATTGTCTGGATAACATCAGGATTGCAAAAAGATTGTCCTTGATATTCAATGCTGGTATCTCTGAATGGCACAATAAAAAAAAACCCCACAGCTTGCTGGCATTTTTAAAATTGCTGACCGCTACAGGTTGAATATTTACTACCACTACTTATCATTTCTATAGCGCTACTAGACGTACGCAGCGCTGTACACTTGAACATGAAGAGACAGTCCCTGCTCCACAGAGCTTACAATCTAATTAGGACAGACAAACAGGACAAATAAGGGATAAGGACAAAGAGTAGCAAGATTCTGGAATCCCACTGTAGCAACATTCTGTGCGGAATCCCAAGAGTAGCAAGATTCTGGAATCCCACTGTAGCAACATTCCGTGCAGAATCCCAAAGAGTAGCAAGAATTCTGGAATCCCATGACTACTACTACTTTTCATTTCTAAAGCACTACTAGACGTATGCAGCGCTGTACACTTGAACATGAAGAGACAGTCCCTGCTCCACAGAGCTTACAATCTAATTAGGACAAACAAACAGGACAAATAAGAGATAAGGGAATATTAAAGTGAGGAGATAACATAAGGGTTCTGAACAAGTGAATAAGGTTATTCCCCCTTTATTAATTTGACTGTTATTCTAGATAACCTAAAATATATAGGGGCCGATATTCAAAACCCAGCCAACTCCCTCGGTCAGCAATAAACCTGGATATTCAATGCAGGGCCGTTTCCGGGAACCGGTAGTGAATACGCGGTTTATCTTTGTCCAGTCCTGAAAGTCGATATTCAGACTTAGCCAGTTATGTTCAAACCAGCCAAAGATATCCCATGGATTCCCGCGGCCAAATATAGCGCTAAAGTGGGGCTTAAAATTGGCGGACAGCCGCTTATATCGTCCAATAAAACCAGCTAGCCGCTAGCAGGCAATGTTCAGCAGGAGATAGCCGACTATCCTCCACTGAGTTATGAGGCCTTTAACCAGCCAGGTGCCGATCCTGGCCAGTTAAATGCTTTTGAATATCGGGGGACAGTCTAAATCCCTCAGTCTTCACTACAACATTCATTATTTAGGAGAAGAGACCTCAGCAGCCGCATAACCCAATGAAGTATACAAGACCCTATACGGAATATGGGAAGCTTCACAATAGCTCCACTATCATCGGAGGGATTTAGACCAGATATTTTGTGTTGTACTCTGAACTTCTAGGTCCCCTTTTTCCATCAGGTGTGATTTTTTTTTTAATTCTAGATAACCTGCCATTTAAACCAATAAACTAACACCAACATCAACAACACTAATGTGGCACTTGGACCAACAGGGAAAACCTGTCTTGAAAGTATTTACTTTGTTAAAGGCTACTAATCTGTGGCAATTCAGTAGTCATTATACCAGAACAAAACCAGGAGTGACTTACTGCCATGGGCTTCTCCAGTAAAATTGGTAGCCCTTCTTAGCAAAGGCTACAGCAGGATCCTGCAAAACAAAACCACATTTAGTAGTTTTTAAAAAATTTGTATTCAGGCCAATCTATCCTCCTTGTCAGATCATAATAAAACATACAATGAAGCAAAAAACATAACATCTAAAACAGATAAAATAAACAATACAAATAGTTGACCATGGTAATAACACTCAGATTACTGTAAGGAACTGCAAGGAACTGTAAAATGAAATGATTCAATTGTTGGCAGTGAGGTCTCTAGACAGAAGTATGTCAGGTGGAAAAGGGGGGTTGGAGGGGGCAGGGTCAAGCAGGGCCACCAAGAGACTGAGCCAAGCTTGGAGCAGGGCCACTGCCACCGCCACCTCCCCGATTGCCACTGCCTCCCCCCAGGATCGCCGTCACTTACGCCCTCCCCGTCGCAGGGGTCCCCAAGCCCTGCCAGCAGAGAAAGCCTTCCTTCAGCACTGTTCTTCACCCCACTGCCTGCCCGGCCCCTGCGGCCGCTTTTCCCCTCACGTTGCACATGCTCAGTTTCATCTTCCTGTGCTGTATAGATGAGTAGGGTAGATGTCACGATGTATATATTTCAAGCTAAATCACTATGCATATGTGTCCAGAGTCACAAGGAGCTGCAGTGGGAATCGAACTCAGTTCCCCCGCATCAAAGTCCACTGCACTAACCACTAGGCTACTCCTCCAAAGGAAGCAGTCTTAATTCACCCTAGAACACCATGCTGGGGCCCTGGGCAGTTAGGGTTACCATATTTTGTCCTCTGAAAAAGAGGACACATGCCCCGCCCATGCTCCACCCACACCCCACCCTCTGTCACATATTCCCCTCCCCCTGGCTCACATATTCACCTCCCCTGCCCCCCTGTCACCTCCCCTCCCCTTACTTACTGTCTACTGCCCTGGTAGTCTAGTGACATCTTCGGGGCAGGAACAGCCCCCTCTTTCCTGCCAGGAGCTCTGTCCTTGCCCTGCATCCTGTTGCTGTGATAGTCCTCGGGATTCAAAATGGCCACCGAGACTGAAGTCTCGCAAGGCCACTTCAACTCTCGACGGCCATTTTGAATTTCGAGACCGTCACAGCAACAGAATGCTGGGCAAGGCAGCGCTCCGGGCAGGAAAGAGGGGGCTCCGAAGAGGTCACTAGACCACCAGAGCAGTAGATAGCAAGGAAGGGAAGGGGAGGGAGGCTAAGACAGGCCCACCCGCCGCTCGTTTGTCCAGAAATCTGGACAAACGGGCAGACTGGCAAAACCCGTCCGGACGCCCGGGCATGTCCTCAAAAAGAGGACATGACCGGGTAAATCCAGACATATGGTAACCCTATGGGCAGTAATTTATGAGGGTTCCCTAAAACCCGCCAGCTGGCTGTATTTCTGTCACGTTCAGGTATACCTGGGGCCCCCGTAGCATGGGGACCAGGGCAACTGCCCTGTTTGCACCTCTCCACCACCAGCCCTGCCCTGCCCTGATGTCTCCAAAAGGACCTACATTTAAGCACTATTTACTTAGTTATCAAGATGTACTTATGATGAGTCTTTGAGAAGTTCCAGTTCCTATTTCTCTTTTTGTATTTCTATCCGGGATTCCGGGAAGCTTCACAGGAGACTTTCTCAGAGGGCTCCTCCTCCTCCCTTCAGCACATCACTGTTCCTTACCCTCTTCCCTTCCCTTGAAGTCTAAATGGTTTCTGTACAGCCTAAGGCAAAAGGGAGGGGAAGGGAGGACAAAAGGAGAGGGGGGGTGGATATGGATAGAGCTGCTCTCCTTGGGAAAAACTAAAAGCTTTTTTTGTTCTGCCCTGCATTTGGAAGGGTGAAGCAGGTGGGGCTGAAAGGCAGGCAAGAACAAATTAGCCTTAGGCAGCAAAAACAAGCTTAAAGGCTGGCCCTGGATGGCGCTCTCCCCTCTAGTCTTCAGGTTTGTGGTGCATACGTTAGGTATACACCCATACAAAATGAGAGACAGAAACCAGCATTGATTCGGAGCACATGCAAGCCGGCTATATACCAGTGGCGTAGCCACGGGTGGGCTGGGGCCCGCCCACTTTGGACTCAGGCCCACCCAAAATTGTGACAATCTTGCTATGGCTGGTGGGGATCCCCAAACCTTGCCAGCGGAAGATTTTCTCTCCTTGGGCAGCCAGCACTCTTCCAAATGTCAGCCAGAAGCATTTGCCTTAAGCTGACGCTGAGACCAGCCTTTATGCACATGCTCAGTTTTCGCACATGCAAAAGCACTGAACATGCACGGCCTGCTGGCAGTGGCCTCAGTTTGAGGCAAGTGCTACCAGCTGCCGTTTGGAAGAGTGCTGGCTGCTGGAGGAGGAAATCTTCAGTACTTAATATTTAAGTATTTAATATTTGGGGTTTGTGAGGTAGAGAGAGGAGCAAACCAGAGGGGGACCCAGGGGGGAGCAAATTCCATGCCCACCCACCTTGGGCTCAGGCCCACCCAAAATTGGCCATCTGGCTACGCCCCTGCTATATACACACAAAAAAAAATCCCTTTAAAAAAAAAAAACAACAACAACAAAAGACAGGAGAATTTTATGCATGCCACACCCCCAATAGGTACAAATTTGTATTATTCTGTACTAAAGTATTAACGATGCTAGAAACAGATAGAGCTCTGTTGTATGTGTGTTTGTGTGTGGGGGGAGGCTAGTGGGAGAGGAATATGTGTCAGGGGCGGGGCGAGTGCATGAAAGGGGCGGGGCAGGGGCGTGAAAGGGGCGGGGCAAGTGTCCTCTTTTTATGAGGACAAAAAATGGTAACCCTAGGCAGGTGAAGTAGTAGGAAACCTCTGATTCCTGGGTTTGCATTTCTTGATGATAGTTTGATCCAGGGGCGTAGCCAGACTTTGGCGGGGGGGGGGGGGCCAGAGCCCGAGGTGAGGGGGCACATTTTAGCACCCCCCTGCCATTTTTACCCCCCCCCCACCAACAACTTTGACCCCCCCCCCCGCCGCCGACCCTCTCGACCCCCCCCCTCACGCCACTAACACTCCCCTGCCGCCACCGTCGGCTGCCTTTGCTGGCGGGGACCCCAACCCCCACCAGCCGAGGTCCTCTTCTTCCGGCACAAGGCTTTGTTCTGTTTCTGTGAGTCTGACGTCCTGCACATTGTACGTGCAGGACGTCAGACTCACAGAAACAGAACGAAGCCTTGCAGATCAGCCAGCAACGCGGCCGCTGGCTGATCTGCAAGGCTTCGTTCTGTTTCTGTGAGAAACAGAAACAGAACGAAGCCTTGCGCCGGAAGAAGAGGACCTCGGCTGGCGGGAGTTGGGAGTCCCCCACCAGCAAAGGTAGCTGGCGGCGGGGGAGGGTTGGCGGCGGGAGGGGGGGCGAGAGGGTCGTCAGCAGGGGGGGGGGCCAGGCCCCTGTGGCCCCACGTAGCTAAGCCACTGGTTTGATCATGTCTAGCATGTAGTCCGTTGACATGCCAAACAGTACTTTGAAGATGGTTGTGCAGGTTTTGAAAAATAGTCTGGCCTTGATTGGGAATCAGTACAGTCTCATCTCTGGCCATCTTCAAATCTAGACTAAAAACCCACCTCTTCGATGCTGCTTTTAACACCTAAACCTTCGACTGTCCCCTATCCCTGATATGTCCTGTCTGTCCTAACCCTTATCCCTTACTTGTCCTATCTGTCTGTCTGTCTGTCTGTCTGTCTGTCATAATTAGATTGTAAGCTGTATTGAGCAGGGACTGTCTCTCCATGTTCAAATGTGAAGTGCTGCGTACGTCCGGTAGCGCTATAAAAATGATAAGTAGTAGTACAGCATTATGAGTAGTGGGGTTGCTCTATCATAATTTTCCATTAGTGGGTACTAAAACTAGTCAAGCACCACCAACCCCAAACCTACCACTAAACCTACCGGCCAAACAAAATAATGCCCCTCCCCCAAGGCTTACCCCATCCCTTCAGACCCCCTTTCTCTCTCTTAATCCGCATCTGACACTATCACTTATACAGTAAGATACGGGGCGAGAAGCTCAGGGTGGCTTTTTTTTTTTTTAAAGTATTTGGCAGCAGGTTAAATTGATTGGGGGAGGGGCTGGATAAAAAGATGGCTGCCATTTGTAAATGAGATGAAAGACAAACATTTATGTATTTATTTAGTAAAGATTATGGGCCCTGTTTACTAAGGTGAGTTAGTGTTTTTAGCGTGCGCACTAATCGTGTAGGCGCTTTGTAGGGATATTGTAGGCACATACATGATTAACGCACGTACATAGTTAGCACACGTTAAAAACATTAACACGCCTATAATGTTGCTTAGTAAACGGGGCCCCTAGTTACCACCTTTCAAGAAGAAATTCACTCAAGGCAGTGCATAGCAAGAATAAGGCAACAGATAAATTACAGAAGTAAAAATATTCAAACAACAATACACATTGTGACAGGTTGCTGACGTTAACACAACGCACGTGAAAATATCATAACAGACAGCAGAGGGGGGTTTGTTCGTCTCGTTTCATTTGCAAAATGCAAGAAAGCACATTACTCCCACCTGGCTGCTCCTTATCAAGCTATAGACGCGTCTACTTTAAATCAGAATGCTTGATGCGATCCATTCTGTGGGTTCTGGATTACCACAAAGTTTCAAGTCTCTCCTTACGTTTTTTTTTCCCCATCCTCTATCCTATTATTGTAATTCTGCTCATCTTCTCCCCTCTCTTTTCCCTGTTATGTCCTTTTTATTTCTCAAGCCGCCCAAGGGCGGGATAAGAAATTTTAAAATAAACTTGGAAACTTGGAAGTTTGTGAGGAGAGGAAGAGAGGCTGCTGCCGAGACAGGAAGCACAGCACTCCCCTACGCAGGGGCGGCCTTTGGGGGATGCGAAGGCATGCGAGGCCACCTGCAGAGAGACTCATTGTGGGACTGAAAAGCAAATCAGAAAAGCGGAGCCATGTGTGAGAAACAATTGCTCAAAAGGTAGGACTACCCCTGCGGCAATGGCTAGACTGGCACAGAGAAAGTTCACGCGTCTGTTCACGCTTTCCAAAAATACCAGGACTAGGGGGCATGCGATGAAGCTGCAATGTAGTAAATTTAAAATGAATCGGAGAAAATGTTTCTTCACTCAACGTGTAATTAAACTCTGGAATTCGTTGCCAGAGAATGTGGTAAAGGCGGTTAGCTTAGTGGAGTTTTAAAAAGGTTTTGACGGCTTCCTAAAGGAAAAGTCCATAGACCGTTATTAAATGAACTTGGGGAAAATCCACTATTTCTGGGATAAGCAGTATAAAATGTTTTGTACATTTTTGGGATCTTGCCGGGTATTTGTGACCTGGATTGGCCACTGTTGGAAACAGAATGCTGGGCTCGGTGGACCTTTGGTCTTTCCCAGTATGGCAATACTTATGTAAAGTTGAGCATTTTAAGGCAAGCTGTTGACTGACCAATATCCTGTCACATATACAAATAATTTATCAGAACAAATCAAGTTATAAATGTGAGCTCAGTGTAATCATAGCCACCATCTGTGAAAACACAGCAAACAAATGACTTGAAACCCTACTGGGTTCTCACCAGTGGCCACTTCAGTAGATGTGTGTGCTTTTTCTGATCATTAACCCTGGGAATCAGAAAGTGATATTGCAGTTTAGGCTAACACATGAAGTTCTTGTAAATTAAACATTTCTTCAAACACCAATCTTCTGTTTGGCTCCTGAGTGACAAATCTTAGGGCTATGTTTACCAACTTTCAGAGCATGAGTCCTTAAGTGATAATTTAAACAACTGTTGTATACACAAGAAAAATATATTTTACGACTAAATTAGGAGGCTGGTGAAGCTGAAGAGAATAATCAGGCAATGTTTTGAAAGCTGTTCTACTTGCTCACTTGTGGGTTTTCCTTCTTAAAAACTTTCACTTTCTTTCAGATCTATAATGGAAAACAGGCAAGTCTGTATTTGAAAATTTTGCCAACTACAAGAATCTTAACATAGGGCTTCCGATTTTAGGGCTTTATCCTCATTGCAAAAAATAATACAAAAAGCAAACAACCTGGTGTTTACTGGATAACACTGGAAAAACACCTCCTAGAGCTCTGTCATCCCTTCCCTGGCCTATTCTCCACTCAGGGGCAGATGCACTAAACGTTTTTCATCGTTAAATGAGCCCTTAAGGAAGAATTTCCTATCCTTTCCATGCACTAAAGCCTATTTTTCGACGGTAGTAGCAGCTAACGAAACTGGAATGCAAATGAGAAACTACCAATGAAATGTAGACAATTCAGAATGCACTAACCATACCGACGATAGCAACGATTCACTTACCACCAGAAATTTAACGTCAGCTCAGACCTGTCGTTAAAGCCTGAGCTGTCATCTCCCCACTGCCCCCTGCACGATGAAAAACCAAATTGCTGGCATGTTTTAAAAGAAAAGTGGCTCCCTGCTTCCCTGTGCCCCCCCCCCCCAAAGTCCCCGCTGCTCCCCGCTGCTCCGTTTGTGAAATAAAAGCTTTTAAAAATCAACCTTTGCAGTTGCTGGGCTCCCCCTCCCTTCCTGTGTCTCTCTTCTTTGGTCGGCAATGCTCCGCCTCCTGCCCTCCTCCACCTCCGTGCCCCACCCCCCCCCGATTTCGTCCCCGCCGCTCCCCCCCCCACCGGACCCCCCCTCCACCATAATGGCCGGTGCAGCGCCTCTCACCTATGTTTGAAGGCGCTGCACAGGATGGATCAGCTATTCTTTAGCTCTTATGTCTCCTCCGATGTCTCCTTTTTCTTCCAGTGTCCACCCTCCTCTGACGTCAGCTATCTACGTAGATAACTGACGTCAGAGGAGGGCGGACACAGGAAGAAAAAGCATGCTTTGCGCATGCTTTACGAGCCGATTACCGACGGGGATTAGTGCATCGTTCTTTCCAATACCGCACCAAACTTTTTGGGGCTGTGTTTTTGGAGCATGCTTCGTTATTTGAGATTCGGTAAAGGTTTTTACGTTTCTGATTTTTTTACGTTTGCTTGATGCATCTACCCCTCAGTGTTTGTGTTTTTTTTCCTGTGGTAACAACTCCAAAGTGATACATTTGATTCCATCAGAAGAGGTACCAAGTAACCGTACCTGTGGTGTGAAAACATCAATAACCCCTAATTAGAATAAAAGCCCTAATCATAAGATAAAAAGAACCCAGGAGGGAAGAGTTAGGGCGGCCATTTTGGATGATGATTCGATCATTAGGCATGTAATAGCTGGGTGGTCAGTGGACATGAAAATCTCTCGGTTACTTGTCTGTCTGGTGTGAAGGTGGCGGACCTCCCACATGACCTAGGTAGAATTTTAGAAAATGTGGAGGTAATCTGGACGTCTTGATACAGTTGGGTACCAACAACATAGGAACGCATGGGAGAGACATTCAGGAAGCCAGATTTATGGACCCTTTTACTAAGCTGCGGTAGGCACTAACACATGCTTACCACAGGTTAAAAACCACTACTGCGGGGCACACTCAGGCATTCTGCGGTAGTTTTGGCGTCTGCAAGAGCTTCCAACGTGCTAGCGTTAGGGGTGTGTTTGGCGGTGGAGAGTAGGTGTGCCCAATACTAATTGGTTAGTGCCAATTAGTATTGGGCACACTTAGATTGAAGGTGAGCAAGAAGAAGTGAATGGTCTTCAAGGTCAAAGGCAGCTGAAAGATCCAAAGAAACCAAAACAACAATATTGCCGACCTCCCAAAAAGAATGAAGCTCACCGATAAGGGCTGTAATGGTAGTTTCAGTACTACAATGAGAAGAAAAGCCTGTCTGACGTGGATGCAAAACTACACCTATTTTCTAGACGATAAGGGCTCACGAACTAACCATGTGCCAATCGGTTAGAGTGTGGTGACCTAGCTGCACTAACCAATTAGTATTGGGCACACCTACTCTCCAGATTGATCAGTTCGGTTGGTTCGGTTTTCTTCAAACCTTTTTAACCCCTTTTTATTGCTTTCTACTCCTACTTCATCTGTTGAGATACCTTTATCAAGTGGTGTTCCTCAGGGTTCTATCATAGTAACATAGTAGACAATGGCAGATAAAAGACCTGTACGGTCCATCCAATCTGCCCAATAAGATAAACTCATTACATATGGTATGAAGTGATACATCATATGTATACCTGATCTTGAATTATCCTTGCCATTTTTAGGGCACAGACCTTAGAAGTCTGCCTGGCACCGGCCCCGTTCCAAAATTTCTGAAGTTGTTAAAGCCCCTGAATAGCTCCACTCCAGCACATCCAAATCCATCCAGCCTGGATCAGGGCACAGTCCGTAGAAGTCTGCTCAGCACCGGCTTTCCTACCTAATCTCCATTAAGCTTCTTTGGATTGATCAACTAGAAACACATCCGAATCAACACGAGCGTATCTAAACCTGCACTACCCAAGCTGCAAAGGACTCAAATACAAATCAACTTGTGCATCCCGTTTTTCCTACATAAGCACACAATTGTGGAACGCATTGCCAAAAGCCTTGAAAACTACGTACGACACGCTAAAAACTTATCTGTTTAAAAAATCATACCCTACCAACCCAACATAAATGCCTGATCTCCGCAACACAACAAAACTAAAATACGGAATGGACATAACACAATTCTTCCGCAGTATGATTCCTTTATGTGGCTGTACCACGTGAACTTTATCTTATCTTAACATCACTCTGTATTTGTTTACACCGGAGTCTGAAAAAGCATCTCCGGTACTATGTAAGCCACATTGAGCCTGCAAATAGGTGGGAAAATGTGGGATACAAATGTAACAAATAATATTAATAATAAACAGGATTCCTTTATGTTTGTCTCACGCATTTTTGAATTCTATTACTGTTTTCACCTCTACCACTTCCCGTGGGAGGGCATTCCAGGTATCTACCACAATCTCAGTGGAAAAAATACTTCCTGACATTCCTGAGTCGGCCCCCTTTCAACCTCAATTCATGCCCTCTGGTTCTACCACCTTCCCGTCTCTGGAAAAGTTTTGTTTGTGGATTAATACCTTTCAAATATTTGAATCACCCAGGGTATACATGTTTAGGTCAGTAAGTCTCTCCACATACGTCTTGTTATGTAAACCCCATACCATTTTAGTCGCTTTTCTCTGAACCGCTTTAAATTGTTTTACATCCTTAGCGAGATACAGCCTCCAAAACTGAACACAACACTCCAAGTGGGGCCTCACCAATGACTTGTACAAGGGCATCAACACCTCCTTTCTTCTGCTGGTTATACCCCTTTCTTCTCTTCTTTTCAATATCTTTTTGAGCCCCCTAGCGCTATTGATTCAGGGCTTCAACATAAGATTTTTTTTTTAATGCTGATGCCGCCTAACTGATTTTCCCTGTTTCTCCTATTTCCATTGATCTGACTCCCCTACAGTCTTGTTTTCTGTCACTTTCGGATTGGCTAAGGAATCATAAATTGGTTCTTAATCCATCTAAAACCACAGTTTGTTGGATTACTGGTTCACATCCCATTCCATCTGTGAAACTAATGCTTTTCCTATTCTGCCTATGGATTAATTTTGCTACCTTGGAGTACTTATTGAATCTCACCTGTCATTTGATAAGCAAATTTCTCAGATTGGCCAGGTCTGTTTCTACTGGATTCATCATCTTCGTTCTATTTGCAAATTCCTGGACTTTCCCTCTTTGCACACTCTGATTCATGCATTCATTGCGTCTCGCACTGATTACTGCAATACAGTCTACTGTGGTATTACCTCTTCTTAACTGCGTCAACTCCAAACTCTTCAAAACTCGGCAGCAAAGAACAGCTGCTGTTAATGCAAAATAATAGATCCTGACAGCCACACAAACTGAAAGAATATTGGCACATACTTTAACCTGAAAAGAACGTGTAATTTTTCAAATAGCCATTTGCCCTTGTAAGTGGCTTTTGGAAATTGCCCACAAAGGAGCCAGCTCTTTCGGTGTTGTGTGTCCAAGGTGAGGTAATTTCTGTAGGGTTTATCACCCCCAATAATTTCGAAAAGTTGGCTCGTATGGCCCTCATTATGTACAGTGTGTAATCTACAAGTAACATTTATTTATTTTCAACATTCATATCCCACACTTTCCATCATATGTTGGTTCAGTGTGGCTTACGGTAAAATATTATACAAGCAATTGATCTAACAGTACATCTTAAAATACAAATTCAAACAATAAGGCTTCACATAGTGGAGTGAAGGAGTACCCTAGTGGTTAGTGAAGTGGACTTTGCTCTTGCGGAATTGGGTTCCAAGTGGACTTTGCTCCTGGGGAATTGGGTTTGACTCCCACTATAGCTCCTTGCCCCGGGTACAAAATAAATACTTGTATCAGTTCCCAATTTAAAATCAATATCCAAATATAAGTTTCTATTGGATTGTAATAGTGTTGGGATGATCATTATCATGAGAGAGGGTTGCACTCCTGTCCTTGCCTCCGAGACAGCAGTAGCCTTCTGGAGATCTCCTGGAGGGTGGACCCTCGAGAAATCTTCCCTCCCCCCAGGCATGAAAAAAAAACTCTGGCTGCCAAATAAGTATTAAACTTAATAAATGTTTATTCCAATAGTCAAAGAAGCCAATAAGTAATTATTGAAATTTTAAAAAATAAAATTCCAATAGAGTATAATATGTAGCCAATAAAAAAAACAGAGTTTTCCCTGAGAGCTATCAATATGTCCACCTGCTACTGTAGACACACTGAGGCTACCCATCCTCAGTTCTGTTTCCTCTTATATACCTTTTCTTCCTTTCTTTATTATCTTAAATTACCCTTCCTACCTAATGAATATGCATCTTTCCAGAACATTCTATTTCCTTCTATGGTGAATCCTGTTCCAGTACCTTCTACCATCTTCCAACTCTTCTCATTGGTTTTCGTATTGGATGGACAAGTTAAGACCTGTCATGTACATAAGCATATGTTTTTATTGATAATGGTTGACCTATGCCCCAGTTATGCATAGTCATCATGGTAGTGCCCACACCCTCTTGCTAAAGCTACAATTTCACCCAAACCCACTTACTTCTCCTTTTGACTGTTTATCTGGATACTGCAGGTGTCCTTAGTCATAGGAGTCTCTGGTTCTTGGTTGCTGACAAGCAACTTATCACAAGTTAGCATAGGCCAAGTTCGAATAGTTCAAATGTCAAAACACAAATTTCTACTGCCTTAGAAGGGTAGTTATCAGGGGGGAAAAAACACATTTATAGCTGTCTTGCAATTTCAGGTCTGCTCCCAGCTCAAGAAATGCAAGACGGTTATACTAAAACAAAAAGCTAGAAATACTGGGGGGGTGGGGGTGAGGGGGACACACACACACCTTACCATAGCCTCTGTGATATACAGGGTGCAAGACTAACATTTCACAGAAAACCAGATCCAGATTTACTGTACAGAGTTGATCCAGTACTAGGTTTTTTCCCACTGCATGCAGGAACTTGTAGTTCCGGGCAAGACTACAAGTCCCTACAGGCAATGGAGTAACTAAACAGAAGGAAGGAGCAAGGGACAAAATAGTAGACTGGGGGAAGAGGAAGGAGAAGAACCCCCCCCAAAAAGGGGAAATGGCTAAAGAGAAGAATCTGAAGGGACAGGGAAGTTGAGAGAGGAAGCAGACAGGTAAAGAGAAGACATGACAGAATGGAAGATATTGTTGAGGTATGAACGGGAACCAGAGAAGGAGGTGCCCGGAGGGATTGGAGAGCTGTGACAGAGAGAAAAAAAAAATCCTCCATTTTAATTTCCAGTTCAAATTCTCTGTAGAAAACATTTTATTTTAAAATACAGCAGGCCCAGAACCAGTGGCGTTCCTAGGGGGGCGGACACCCGGGGTGGCGCCTCGCCCCCCCCGGGTGCAGCGCCCCCCCGATACAGCGCGGACCCCCCCCCCGGCGAAAGACACCCCCCCCGCCAAAGAGCCCCCCCGGGTGGATGCCGCTGGGGGGGGGGGTGCCACAGCGCGCGCCTGCTGCGAGTTTACTAACTTTGCTCGTTCGCTGCATCTCCCTCTGCCCCGGAACAGGAAGTAACCTGTTCCGGGGCAAAGGGAGCTGCAGCGAATGAGAGAAGTTAGCGAACTCTCGCAGCAGGCGCACGCCGCGGCACCCCACAGCGGCGTGCACCCGGGGCGGACCGCCCCCACCCCCTTGGTACGCCACTGCCCAGAACTTAACCAGTGCTGGAGGAAGCAAAGATTGACAAACGGAGTAGCAAGATGTTTTATGAACACAATTCAAGGTCACACGTTAAGACTGGCAAAAACAGTGCAAGGCAACCCATTTTAAAATTCAGTTTCCATACCTTGTGCAATCTGTCAGGTGTTGCTATGATTACAGCGTCAGCAAACTTCTCTCTTTCTACAGCTTCTTTCCAGTCTGCAGGACAAGATTTACACAATGGAATACAAACTGTTTTACATATCGTTTTTAGAACACCACTGAAGCAGCTGAATTCCAACGATTCAAAAGAGCAACCACTTATTACAAAGGATCACGCTGCCCGTGCACTTGTTAGCACACTGGGAAACAGTTTACCAAATCATATATGGTTTATCACCCTCCTACATGCAACAACTAATTGATTTACCTTCACGCAATACAGTAAAAACATCTAGAGAATACTTCACACTCCATTATCCAAACTGCAAAGGTCCTTTTGCAGTTCGACATTTCGGCAGCCTTTGACTCAGTTGACCACACACTCCGACTATTACTACTACTTATAATTTCTATAGTGCTACTAGACACACAACGCTGTACACTGAACATAAAGTCCCTGCTCGAAAGAGCTTACAATGTAAGTAGGACAGACAAACAGGACAAATAAGGGATAAGGGAATTATAAAGGTGGGAATGATAAAAATGGGTGCTGAACAAGTGAGTAAGGGTTAGGAGTCAAAAGCAGCATCAAAACGGTGGGCTTTTAAGCCTAGATTTGAAGACAGCCGGAGATGGAGCTTGACGTACAGGCTCAGGAAGTCTATTCCAGGCATATGGTGAAGCAAGATAAAAGGAACGGAGTCTGAGCTTAGAAGTGGAGAAGAAGTAGAGAAGATAAAAGAAATTTCACCAGTGAACGGAGTTCCCGGGGAAGAATGTAGGGAGAGAAGAGTGGAGAGGTACTGAGAAGCTGCAGAGTGAATGCACTTGTAAGTCAATAAGAGGAGTTTGAACTGTATGCGGAAAGTAGGAAGCCAGTGAAGTGACGAGGAGAGGGCTAATATGAGCATAGGGACACTGGCGGAATATAAGTTGGGCAGCAGAATTTTGAACAGATTGAAGAGGAGAGAGATGGCTAAGTGGGAGACCTGTGAGAAGCAAGTTGCAATAGTCTAAGCGAGAGGTGATAAGAGCGTGGATGAGGGTTCTGGTAATGTGCTATGGGTGAGACCACGCCACCTGAATGAACTCTGAGGAGGTATGCTTTTAAAATTTAAGAGGAGAAGGGGGGGGGGGGGGTTCCTGGTGCTGGGAGGGAGGAAGGACGGGCGGGCGGGTTGATGGTTGCTTGTTTGGTTGGAGGGAGGGCGGGAGGCAGGCCTGGTGCTGGGTGCTGCTGGTGGGAAGCCTGATGGTGGGTGCTGGGTGGGAGGGAAGCCTGATGGTGGGTGCTGGGTGGGAGGGAAGCCTGATGGTGGGTGCTGGGTGGGAGGGAGGCCTGGTGTTGGGTGCTGGGTGGGAGGGAAGCCTGATGGTGGGTGCTGGGTGGGAGGGAGGCCTGGTGTTGGGTGCTGCCAGGTGCTGGGAGGGAGGGCAGGGGGGAGAGGAGGGTGGCTGGACATTTGTGGCTGGAGGGGAGAGGAGGGTTGCTGGACATTTGTGGCTGGAGGGGAGAGGAGGGTTGCTGGACATGGATGGAGGGCAAGAAATGAAGAAGAAAGGAGGAAACTAAAGAAATAAATGGAAAGGAAGCCCTGGAAACGGAGTTAAGAGAACAGATAGAGAGCAGCAGAATCAGCGACTAGAACCAATATGGATAGAAAAAGAAAATCGAAGGCAAAGAAGGAGGTAAAAAATCCTCACGACACCGTGAAGATGAAACAAAAAAGTGAGGAGAATGGATGAGGATACCAACTGTTTTATATTTATTCACTTAAAAAATTCACTTAAAAAATTACATGTGCATAACAGCGACCCGACACGGCCGTGTTTCGGCACAATGGCCTGCTTCAGGGGTCTTTATAACCTTGAATGATGTAGTTTAGAATGTTTGTTCCAAGGGAAATAACAGGAAACAAATCTCTCTGGTCTCCTCTCTTCAAAAATAATATATATGAGATATATATATTTTTTTAAAAAACGAGCATCTAAATACTCCTCTCCTAAGAGTTATCGGCAAATTGTGAAAAAGCTGAAAAACAAAATCACCAGACAACAAAGGTAGGAAAAATCATTTTAGTGTTTGGAATATGTCGAATTGGAGAATTTACATCTGCTGTCTTATTTTGCACTGGGTATACTGGAGCTGTAACAGCTTACAGAAATGATTTATAATGGAAGAAAATCATGTTATTTTTTTCTCCTATACTAGTATAATATTTTCATTGATGTCTGTTTATATGCGCCATGGCTGGTGTAAGGGGTGTGGCTATCATAGGGGTGGAGTCATATGTGGTGACCCCGCCCATAATGAGTACCGGCACTTTGCGATACATAATTCGATTTTGGGTTGCTGTTTGGGCACTCGGTCTCTGAAAGGTTCGCCATCACTGCGATAGACTAAGAGATCAGCTGCTCCTCTCCTCCCAGTCCTACAAGGGCATAACTTTTTTCAGCTTTTTCTGTAAACCGCACTGAACCCTAACAAGGGGATATTAGCAGTATATAAGCCCTAATTTGATTTGATTTGATTCTTACAAATCAATCCTAATTGCAGGCTTCACATATCAGAGTACCAAATTTTGGAATTATCTACCCAAGCAATTAAGGTAATTAGAAGATTATCTGAGATTCTGTAAATTACTAAAGGCTTTTCTATTAAGTATGTATCTTATTAAAAGACAGTAATAAACTGTCAGGTCTATGCCCCGAAAAGTGAGCCCTTGTGCCAAACAACGTCTGGCAGCCAGACAGTCCTGATCTTACCTGGGGAGTCAGGGCAGAGACCTCCCACGAAGGGCAGGATGGAGCAGACAATTGCCCAAAAGACAAGGTCCCGGTCCGATCAGCGGTTCCAGGCCGGTGGTAGACAAAGGCAAGTCCAGATCCACCCTGTGGCACAAAAGCAGGCAGCAGGTAAAGACACGGTCCTGACCCAAGCTGTGGTTCAAAGGCAGGCGGCAAGCGAGAGCAAAGTCCAGGTCCAGACTGTGGTTCAAAGGCAGGCGGCAGGCAAAAGCAAAGTCCAGGTCCAAACTGTGGTTCAAAGGCAGGCGGCAGGCAACAGCAAAGTCCAGGTCCAAACTGTGGTTCAAAGGCAGGCGGCAGGCGAGAGCAAAGTCCAGGTCCAAACTGTGGTTCAAAGGCAGGCGGCAGGCAAAAGCAAAGTCCAGGTCCAAACTGTGGTTCAAAGGCAGGCGGCAGGCGAAAGCAAAGTCCAGGTCCAAACTGTGGTTCAAAGGCAGGCGGCAGGCAAAAGCAAAGTCCAGGTCCAAACTGTGGTTCAAAGGCAGGCGGCAGGCAAAAGCAAAGTCCAGGTCCAAACTGTGGTTCAAAGGCAGGCGGCAGGCGAGAGCAAAGTCCAGGTCCAAACTGTGGTTCAAAGGCAGGCGGCAGGCGAAAGCAAAACACAGAACTCAGGGATCCGCAAGCAGAAGCCGAAGCAAAGAACTCCACCAGCGTCTGCCCTTAAATAGCCCCCTCCAACCGGAGGAAGCTCATCAGCTGTCAGAAGGGTGGAGCCAACAGCCCGCCCCAGGGCTCCGGATAGGCTGGTCCCAGAGAGAAGGCGGAGTACAGCCGCGACCAGCCAATCCGGGCCCAGAAGGGGCGTTCTCTCCGCTCCCAGGTCCCGCACCCGGAAGAAGCTTTCTAGTTAGAGAACGCCGGCCATCTTGGCAGCGCCGATGCTCTCCGGCCGCCACCGCGCTAAAGCGGCGAACCGGCCTAGTCCAGGAGGCGGGCACGACTCCACGCCGTCCATAACCCGCGATACCCCGCTCTCTCCTGCTCGCGGAGCGGGGCATCCCAGCGGGCAGGGCGGTGCAGGTAAGGGACGTGACAGTACCCCCCCGTAAGCCCCCCCTCTCCGTCTAGGTCCAGGTTTAGTAGGGTAGCGAGAGTGGAACTCGTGCAACAAATCAGGAGCAAGGATATTAGCAACTGGTTCCCACGAGTTATCCTCAGGACCAAAGTTCTTCCACGAGATCAAGTAAAACAATCGACCTCGCTGGAGTTTAGAGTCAAGAATCTCTTTTACCTCGAACTCCGGATCAGGGTCAGAGTCTGGAACCCGAATCTTCTTGGGAGCAGGATGCCAGCGGGAAGTCCTAAAAGGTTTAAGCAGAGACACATGAAAGGCATTGTGAATGCGAAGATTACCTGGTAGTTGAAGGCGATAGACCATCGTCCCCACTCTAGATCTCACAGAAAATGGCCCGATGAAGCGAGGAGCAAACTTAAGAGAGGGAAGACGCAGTTTGAGGTACTTGGTGCTGAGCCATACTCGCTGTCCTGGCTGAAATACGGGAGCGGCACAGCGATGTCGATCAGCAAATCGCTTGTACCGAGCAGCCGCCCTCCCCAACTGCTGACGAACTGTCCTCCAGGTTGCATGAATGGTGGTGAGAGTAGACTGGATCAGTGGAGGAGCCGCAGTCAAAGGAATCGGAGGCGGAAGACGAGGATGACGTCCAAAAACAGTGAAGAAGGGAGATGTCCGTGAGGCCGAATGGAAACTATTGTTGTAGGCGAATTCAGCCCAGGCCAGAAGATCCGTCCAATCATCTTGCCGAGCATTAGTGAAGGCCCGAAGAAAGGCTTTAAGGGTCTGGTTAGTACGCTCTGCCATGCCGTTGGTCTGAGGATGGTAAGCTGAAGAGAAATGTGTGGTAACCCCAAAGGCTGAGCATAGCGATCTCCAAAATTTAGAGGTGAATTGTGATCCTCTATCGCTGATGATACGATGCGGCAGTCCATGCAACCGAAAAATGTGCTGGATAAAATGCGATGCAAGAGCCTTTGCAGATGGCAGGGACCGCATGGGTACGAAGTGGGCCATGCGAGAAAAACGATCCACCACCACCCAGATGATCGTGTTGCCCCTGGAACAAGGAAGATCAGTTATAAAGTCCATGGAGACCTCCTGCCAGGGTAGGTGGGGTACTGGCAATGGTTGAAGAAGCCCCCACGGCTTGCCTGGCAAGGACTTGGTACGGGCACAGGTAGGACAGGTAGAGACAAACTGCCGAATCTCTTGGGCCATGTGGGGCCACCAAAAATAACGGGAAATAAGATGGTAGGTCTTACGGAATCCAAAATGACCCGAAAACGCAGCAGAATGACCCCACTGAAGGACCTTGCGACAAGATCGGGCCGGAACAGGAGTCTTGAGACAGGCGGATGCCCCCACCGTAGGAGAAAGGCAAGCAGGATTGAGCATAGGATAGAGCTCCTCAGGCTCCTCAGGTACGTCAAAAGCTCGGGAGAGGGCATCTGCCTGTATATTCTTCTCTGCGGGCCGAAACACCAAGTGAAAGGTAAAACGCGCAAAAAATAGTGACCAGCGAGCCTGCCGGGGATTCAAGCGTTTGGCATCTTGCAAATAAAGCAGATTTTTGTGATCAGTGATGACTGTAATAGGGTGAGCAGCCCCCTCCAGTAGGTATCGCCACTCCTGAAAGGCGAGTTTCAGGGCCAGCAGCTCCCTGTCCCCGATAGTATAATTGCGTTCCGCAGGCGAAAACTTCTTAGAAAAAAAAAAACAAGGATGTTTCTTACCAGAAGAAGTTGTCTGGGACAGCACCACCCCTACCCCCAAAGCAGAGGCATCGACCTCCACGATGAAAGGCTTCGTGACATCAGGGCTACGGAGTACAGATGCAGACAAGAAAGCCGCCTTCAAGGCAGAAAAAGCCTCCAGGGCAGCAGGAGACCAATGCCGAACATCCGCCCCCTTCCGAGTAAGGGCTGTCAAAGGAGCCGTGAGGAGCGAATAATGGGGAATGAATTGTCTGTAGTAGTTAGCAAAGCCAAGAAAACGCTGTAAGGCTCGGAGACCCTGGGGGAGAGGCCAGTCCCGGATAGCCTGCAGTTTAGCAGGATCCATTTGTAATCCAACAGCAGAGATAATATGTCCCAAAAAAGGAATAGTGGATTGATGAAACGCACACTTTTCCAACTTGGCAAACAGTCGATGATCCCGGAGTCGTTGAAGCACTGTGCGGACATGCCCGGGATGATCCAGGGGAGAAGCAGAGAAGATCAGAATATCGTCCAAGTAAACAATGACTGAAGAACAAAGAAGATCCCGGAAAATGAAATTGATGAAATCTTGAAATACAGCCGGAGCATTACAAAGTCCAAAAGGCATGACCCGATACTCAAAATGACCGTCGTGAGTATTAAATGCAGTTTTCCACTCGTCTCCCTGACGGATACGAATCAAGTTGTAGGCCCCTCGCAAATCCAACTTAGTAAAAATAACTGCCCCCTGGAGTCGATCAAAAAGCTCCGGGATAAGTGGGAGGGGATACCGGTTCTTGACTGTGATGTTGTTAAGTCCGCGATAGTCAATGCAGGGCCGCAAGGACCCATCTTTTTTTGAAACAAAAAAGAACCCTGCCCCGGCAGGAGAAGAAGATGGTCGGATGAATCCTTTACGAAGATTGTCCTGAATGTAGTCCCGCATGGCAGCAGATTCATCCCGGGACAAGGCATATAATCTTCCTCGAGGGGGCATCGTACCGGGTAACAAATCAATGGGACAATCAAACGGGCGATGGGGTGGGAGGGAATCCGCCTCCCGGGCATCAAAGACATCAGAAAACTCCTTGTATTCCTTCGGAAGAGAAGCTTCACAGGGGTGGAGGACTCCAGATAGCGCTGGCACATTAATAGAGGGAGGGCGCACTGGTGTTAGACAAGTTTCAAAACAACGACCACTCCACCGGCTGATCTCTCCCGAAGGCCAGTCTATGCAAGGCGCGTGCAGCCGCAACCAGGGTATACCTAGAATTACAGGATGGATGGCTTGAGGTAAAATAAGAAATTGTATCTCCTCATGATGAAGAAGACCCACCTGCATTCGCAGCGGAAGAGTGAGATGGGTAATAGGCTGTGGCAGAGTAGAGCCATGAATAGACGTTACTTGAAGAGCTGGTTTACAGGGAGTAACCGGCCTGCCTAGGCCCTGAAGTAGTCTAGCATCAATAAAGTTGCCTCCTGCTCCTGAATCCAGCAAGGCTAGGGTATTTATCCTGTATTCTTGCCACAGTAAGATAATAGGTACTGTCATTAAGTTATCCGGAAGGGTTCCTGAACGACCCACAACCACCCCCTTCACCAGGCTAGGGTCTAAGCATTTCCCGGCTTGTTGGGACACCTTTTCACAAAATGACCAGGTTTCCCACAGTACATACATAGTTTATTCTCCCTCCGATGGGTTCGTTCCACAGCTGTTAGTCGATGCCTGCCAATCACCATAGGCACTTCCGATCCCTCCGCAGTAGGAACCGCACCCTCCTGAGGAGAGACCGTTCGTGGTCTTTGAGGGGAAAATCTGCGAGACGGACGAGAGGCAACTTGTTCTCGTGCTCGTTCCTGGAAGCGGACATCAATCCGAGTGCTTAAGGCGATAAGAGCGTCCAGAGTACCAGGGATTTCTCGGCCGGCTAATTCGTCCTTAATGCGTCCACTCAAGCCTTGCCAGAAAATGGCCGTAAGAGCCTCTTGATTCCATTTAAGTTCCGCCGCCAGGGTACGGAATCGAATAGCATAGGTACCAACCGTACTGCTTCCTTGCTGAATCCGTAGTAGCTCTCCTGCGGCAGAAGAAGGGCGTCCTGGAACATCGAAGACCATGCGGAACTGACGCAGGAATTCTCCTAATTCCGAAAGGAGAGGATCCTGTTGCTCCCAGAGAGGTGACGCCCATGCCAGAGCCGCACCGGAGAGTAATGAGATAATGTAGGTAATCTTCTGTTTGTCCGTAGGAAAAGAAGCAGGTTGCATGTCAAAGAGCATCTGACATTGATTCAAGAATCCGCGGCATGCGGAGGGTGTGCCGTCAAACCGAGGAGGTTCAGGCAAACGAAAGGCAGGCAGAGGTGGAGATGTCCTACTAGCTCCGGAAGCCGGTGCTCGCTGCACGGACATCTGAGAACACACATCTTGCAGTACTCCAGATAATCTGTTGAGCTGGGCCTGTTGCTGTTGAAGAGCTTGAGCCAAGTCAGTCAGATCAGGCTTATCTGGCGAGCTCATGGCTTCGGCTTTCTGTCAGGCCTATGCCCCGAAAAGTGAGCCCTTGTGCCAAACAACGTCTGGCAGCCAGACAGTCCTGATCTTACCTGGGGAGTCAGGGCAGAGACCTCCCACGAAGGGCAGGATGGAGCAGACAATTGCCCAAAAGACAAGGTCCCGGTCCGATCAGCGGTTCCAGGCCGGTGGTAGACAAAGGCAAGTCCAGATCCACCCTGTGGCACAAAAGCAGGCAGCAGGTAAAGACACGGTCCTGACCCAAGCTGTGGTTCAAAGGCAGGCGGCAAGCGAGAGCAAAGTCCAGGTCCAGACTGTGGTTCAAAGGCAGGCGGCAGGCAAAAGCAAAGTCCAGGTCCAAACTGTGGTTCAAAGGCAGGCGGCAGGCAACAGCAAAGTCCAGGTCCAAACTGTGGTTCAAAGGCAGGCGGCAGGCGAGAGCAAAGTCCAGGTCCAAACTGTGGTTCAAAGGCAGGCGGCAGGCAAAAGCAAAGTCCAGGTCCAAACTGTGGTTCAAAGGCAGGCGGCAGGCAAAAGCAAAGTCCAGGTCCAAACTGTGGTTCAAAGGCAGGCGGCAGGCAAAAGCAAAGTCCAGGTCCAAACTGTGGTTCAAAGGCAGGCGGCAGGCAAAAGCAAAGTCCAGGTCCAAACTGTGGTTCAAAGGCAGGCGGCAGGCGAGAGCAAAGTCCAGGTCCAAACTGTGGTTCAAAGGCAGGCGGCAGGCGAAAGCAAAGCACAGAACTCAGGGATCCGCAAGCAGAAGCCGAAGCAAAGAACTCCACCAGCGTCTGCCCTTAAATAGCCCCCTCCAACCGGAGGAAGCTCATCAGCTGTCAGAAGGGTGGAGCCAACAGCCCGCCCCAGGGCTCCGGATAGGCTGGTCCCAGAGAGAAGGCGGAGTACAGCCGCGACCAGCCAATCCGGGCCCAGAAGGGGCGTTCTCTCCGCTCCCAGGTCCCGCACCCGGAAGAAGCTTTCTAGTTAGAGAACGCCGGCCATCTTGGCAGCGCCGATGCTCTCCGGCCGCCACCGCGCTAAAGCGGCGAACCGGCCTAGTCCAGGAGGCGGGCACGACTCCACGCCGTCCATAACCCGCGATACCCCGCTCTCTCCTGCTCGCGGAGCGGGGCATCCCAGCGGGCAGGGCGGTGCAGGTAAGGGACGTGACATAAACTAATATTGCAATCTCTCTTATATGTCTCAACAGAACCAATACTCTAGTCTAACTTATGACAAACACACAATTATTCCTAATATGTTAAATGTTATAATTAATTATCTGACTATATTATACTTCTGATGTTTTTCTTGAATGTAAGCCACATTGAACCTGAGCTTGTCTGGGATAATGTGGGATACAAATGTCATAATAATAATAATAATTAAAAAAAAATCAAATATAAGCAAAGTTAATACCGAATGGTTACCTTCAAAAACATTGTTTTTGTCAATGTTGTGCATTGTCTGGAGGTCTTCCCTCGGATAAGAGCGAGGATCTACAACTCCAACGATCTGGAAAGAAAGACTCGTTTTACTAATATAGTAACATATAGTAACAAAGTAGATGACGGCAGAAAGAGACCTGCACGGTCCATCCAGTCTGCCCAACAAGATAAACTCATATGTGCTACTTTTTGTGTATACCTTACCTTGATTTGTACCTGTCCTTTTCAGGGCACAGACCGTGTAAGTCTGCCCAGCACTATCCCCGCCTCCCAACCACCAATCCCGCCTCCCACCACTGGCTCTGGCACAGACCGTATGTCTGCCCAGGACTATCCCCGCCTCCCAACCACCAGCCCCGCCTCCCACCACTGGCTCTGGCACAGACCGTATAAATCTGCCCAGCACTATCCCCGCCTCCTAACCACCTGTCCCGCCTCCCACTACCAGCTCTGGCACAAACCATATAAGTCTGCCCAGCACTATCCCCGCCTCCCAACCACCAGTCCCGCCTCCCACCACCGGCTCTGGCACAGACTGTATAAGTATGCCCAGCACTATCCCCGCCTCCCAACCACCAGTCCCGCCTCCCACTACCAGCTCTAGCACAGACCGAATAAGTCTGCCCAGCACTATCCCCGCCTCCCAACCACCAGTCCCGCCTCCCACCACCGGCTCTGGCACAGACCGTATAAGTCTGCCCAGCACCATCCCTGCCTCCCGCCATCGACTCTGCCACCCAATCTTCCCCTTGATTCTATATAGCTAGCGTAAATCTAGACGTATTCTATAACTACACGTGTAGATTGTTTTAACAAGCTGTTAAGCGTTCAGTTCTTAACAAGCAATAATGAGCACTAATTAGCAAAATTAGCGTACATTCCTAAGCATATTCTGTAATTATACTGCACCTAAATTTTAACACGTGCAGGCAAAAGGGGCGTGGAAATGGGTATTTCATGGGCAATCCAAAATCTACATGTATTGTTATAAAATATGGGCCAATGAGCGTACTTCTACGCGCAGAGATTTACACCAGCTTTTCGTTGGTGTAAATGGACGCGAATAGATATAGTCACATGAACTACGCCTAAGCATATTCTAAATACCACACGTAATGACAGACAGACAGACAGACAGATCCATCCAGGTCTCAGAGTCAAAACTAGACAAGATAAAATAAGCCAATAACATCTAGATAAAGACCAGAATTAACAGTGACTGAAACAATGTAACCGTTGTACTGTAGAGGCCAACCGAATTTCAGTTTTGTTTACGGCACCAAAACCTGCCCAAAAATCCTTTTTCTGCCTAATTTCAGTTTCGGCCGAAAAGCTATTTTAATTTGCGGCCATGTTTTTGGTTTTGGCCAAAAAATGACCATGTGTTTTTGGTGGAAACCGAAAACTTGTGCTTTGTCCCATTTGTCTCCCTCCCTCACACCACAACCCATTGCCCATCCTCCTGGATCCCCCCCCCCTCCGAAGAGTTTGTCTCCCCCACCCAGAGGCCCACCTGGGCCTATCTTATAATTCCTGGTGGTCTAGGGATGTAGTTGGGGCAGGAGAGGCCCCCAGCTACTCCAGCCCATTCCGGCTCTGCTCTCAACATGGCTGCCATGACTGCAACATTGCTTCTGCACTGACTACACCACCAGACCCAGGGGTGTGCTGGTAAATTTTTAACAACGGGCTCTCTCTCCGGGCATAGCCAGCCCTGAAATTTTGTGTGTGTGGGGGGGGGGGGGAATACATGTCTCTTTCTCCCCTCCCTTGAGTGGGCACGCTAGGCATACCTTTGCTGAGCCCCACCAGCCAATAAATGGACTGCCACCATTCTCTGCTGCTTGTTTCTGGCTCTGAGCAGCATGATGGAACCTTCTTGCGCTTGCATGAAAAGTCCCAGCCTGATGCTCAGAGTCAGAAAGAAGGAGCAGGGAGCAGCAGCAGTCTATTTACTTGGCTGGTGGGGCCAGCATCACCGCCAGCAAAGTAAAAGAGAATTCAGGATGGGGCCCAAGCCCACATTTTGGGAGTCAGTTGTTAAAGTAGCCATGGGGAGGCCTACTTTAACAACCGGCTCCCAAAATTCTTAAAAACTTAACAAACGGCTCTCGCAAGCCCGTGAGAGCCCGCTCCAGCACACCACTGACCAGACCTCTAAGGATTGTAAGGTAGTCGGCGGGGGAGGGGGAGCACTGGCGTAGCCACAGGTGGGCTCACGCCCACCCAACAGTAGCACATGTTTAGCGGTAGCTGGTGGGGGTCCCAAGCTCCGCCAGCTGAAGACTTCCCCCTGATGGTAATGAAAACGCTATTCTCCATGATACTGGCACCTGCGCATGCTCAGTTTTCAGCGCATGCCTGCTGCAGACTACTAAGGTGGAAAGAAGCGTTTTCCCACCAGCTGAGATTTTTTTTGGTGGTGGGTGAAGGGGAGAACACTTGATGCCCACCCACTTCTTGCCTAGGCCCACCAAAAATCTTTTGTCTGGCTACGCCCCTGGCAGGGGTGTAGCTACGGGTGGGCCTGCGTGGGCCCAGGTCCGCCCAATCTCAGCTCAGGCCCACCCAGTTTACGCACCAAAGTGCACATCCTTTCTGCCGTGGCAGCCGGCAGCTCTCCCAGTCCTCCTCCTCCTCCCTGCCTAAATGTTTTTGGGGGGTTTTTTCAGTGCGCCGTGGGTTGGGTCCAGATGTGCCGGATTGTGGAAGTCTCCCATGATGCAAGGCGCAAGAGCTGCCTGCAACATACCCGCACCGCTATGGCCTCAAGTCCCCCTCCCCCCCACAGTGCACACGATGGCACCAAACGCAGTGCCGCATGGGAAGGCTGCCAGCTCTGTTGCGGCGTGGCTCCGCATCTCCACACTCTGCCAGGTCACGGGTGCTGGACCGAGACTGATGCCCTCACTGGATGCAATCAGCAGCAGCCTTTGTTCGCTGTTGATCGATTCGACCCCCCCCCCCCCCCCGCCCCCTCCCTCCCAGCAGCACCTTCCTGTGACCTCACACAACACATAGGCAGGAACCAGCACAGTGCTCTGCTGTACCACCTGCCAACAAGAGCAAGCAGCTGCCCAGGTAAAATAAATATATTTTAAATGTTGTTTTTAAAAGTAGAATGTAACCAAAATGCTGACTGGTGGGGGCTTCTGGATAGGGGTGAACTCCTCATAGGGCAAAAAAAGGTGTATTTATTTTTTTAACTCTAGGCAGTGAAGAGCCCACCCCCACCCTGAAGCCCACCAGCCAGCAATTTTGATTACTCTTGTAATCAAAATGCTGGCTGGTGGAGGGCTTCTGGGTGGGGGTGGGCTCTTATAATCAAAATACTGGCTGCAGGTGGGCTTCTGGGTAAGGATGGGGCTAGGCTGTTCACTGCCTACAGCACAAAAAGGTATATTTAATCATTAAATATACCTTTTTTGCCCTAGGCACTGAAGAGACCACCCCCACCCAGAAACCCACCAACAATAAATTTTAAAATTGCCCAGGATAAAATTTTAAAAAGGTTGTGTATTTCTTATGTTGGTGGGTTTTTGGGTGGGGCTGATCTCTGCAGTGCCCAAGTTAAAATTAAAACAAACAAACAAACAAACAAGTATAGGCAGTTTTCTGGGTGGAGGTGGGCTTTGCAGTGCCCAGGACATTAAAAAAAAAAAAGTTATATTTAATGCCATGGGGGATGGGTAGGGTAGGGGGTAGGACAGGGCTGACACTAGGCTACAAAAATGTTTGCCATTATAGTAGACTTCCGTAGTAGACTTCTGTCTGGTCAAGTTTGATATGTCATAATGTAACTATATTTTAAAATATTGTTTTTTTTTCCATTAAGTATGTCTGTGGTTTATGTTGATGTAGGGCAGCTGTTGGGCAGACTACTTAGAAATCCATCATCAAGTGCATTCTAAATTTTGTAGGATCCCAAGAAATACTACTCATACTTATATACATAGTGCCCACCCATATTAGCTCTGGACCCACCCAAAAAGTCAGGTCTGACTACGCCACTGTCACACGACTAATGAAAGCTGAAACTAAAAGTGCTTTTCCAGTGGCTGACTTTGTGCCACAACTGACATCATACCTGCACAAAGAGGCTAATTCCTAAGGGGCTTATTATCCCAAATTTACAGACTTACCCCCCCACCCCACACACCTTTTACAAAGCCGTGCTTTGAATGGACTGTGTCAGCATTACCACATCGGGAGCCGCTAGTGCAGATTTGTAAAAGGTGGGTGGGGGGGGGGGGAGGTTAAATTCCTGCTAAAATTTTATATCAAAAGCAGTCTATTTATCATATAAACTGTTGTGCAAGATCTTAACTGTATTACTTGCAATCACAGTACAAAAAAAAAAAAAAAAGAATACAAAGACTAACCCCCCTCCCCCGTGTGAAAGCTGTTTTTCTTGGAGGTAAAATATGGTCTTTCATTATTTATAATATTACTAGTAAAAAAGCCCCGTTTCTGATGCAAATGAAACGGGGGCTAGCAAGGTTTTCTTCTGTGTGCATGTGGGAGTGTGTGTGTCCCTGCCCTCTCTCCCCTCCCCCCTCTGGGGCTAGCAATGTTTTCTTCTGTGTGCATGTGGGAGTGTGTGTGTCCCTGCCCTCTCTCCCCTCCCCCCTCCCCCCTCTGAGTCCTTCACTGTTACAGAGCCAGCGATTTGATTTCGTGCTCTGCTGTTTTCCTTCACTGACTGTGTTACAGAGAGGGCGGGGCAGACACTCATAGGGAAACCGGATATCTCGCCCCCTTCACACTTCCGGCTGGAGGCTTCATAGAACGTTGGTGTTGCCTTTTATATAGAGAGATATTCTGGATTGGATACTGTGGGTTTAGCAGAGATATGTAGAGCGCAAGCTCTTACAATCTCTAGCAGCCAGCCATCATTATTCACATTCACCCAACCAAACTTGAGTTTTCAATTTCAGTTTCGGCAATGAGTTTCAGCTGTGGTTTCTGTTTTGGCTGAACGCTTTCAGACAGTTCCCGGTGGCAATTTCAGTTTTGACTAAAACTAAAAAAAAAAAAAAAAAAGCAGTTTTGGTCAGCCTCTAGTGTACTGTGGGAAAAAGAGCTTTATAAGTGTAGCAGATAACCTACCTTCAGAAACTGTGCTTATAAGTTTTTGATGTTTTACTTCAATTTGTGCAGAATTTTAAGCATTTTAAGGATTATACACAGCATCCTTTTAAACTTGAACGCCATTTTGAAAACTCTAGTAGTGTTGGAAAAATGAGTTTGACCTAGGGTTACCATTTTTTGTCCTCATAAAAAGAGGACACTTGCCCCGCCCCTTTCATGTCCCCTGTCCCGCCCCTTTCACGCCCCCTGCCCGCCCCTTTCACGCACTCGCCCCTGACGCATATTCCCCTCCCCCGGTCACCTTCCCTCCCCCATCATCTCCACTCCCCCCCGTCACCTCCCCTCCCCTTACTCTACTATCCCTGGTGGTCTAGAGGTACCTCTTTGGGGCAGGAAAGAGCCCCCTCTTTCCTGCCCAGAGCGCTGCTGCCAGCTGCCCTGCATCCTGTGAGTCCGGCTCGTGGCGTTTCAAAATGGCCGCCGAGAGTTGAAGTCTCACGAGGCTGCTTCAACTCTCGGCGGCCATTTTGAAATGCCGAGAGCCAGACTCACAGTATGCAGGGCAGCTAGCAGCAGCACTCCGGGCAGGAAAGAGGGGGCTCTTTCCTGCCCCGAAGACGAAGAGGTACCTCTAGACCACCAGGGATAGTAGAGTAGAGTAGGGGAGAGAAGTCCCGCGCCCGCCAGCCAGCCCGTTTGTCCAGAAATCCAGACAAACGGGCAGGCTGGCCAAATCCGTCTGGACGGCCGGACATGTCCTCAAAAAGAGGACATGTCCGGGTAAATCCGGACGTATGGTAACCCTAGTTTGACCGCATGGCAGTAAGTCAGATATATTAAGCCTACGAACAATTTTTGCTGCAACTTCATTTTCACTAATCTTCACTAAGTTTTGATTTTTTTTTTATTGTACATCACATTTATAGTACGCTTATAAAAACATTAGTGGGTGACGGAACCGATGTGGGATGGAGCGATTCTAGACCTGGTGCTTACAAATGGGGAGAATGCTTCCAACGTTATGGTGGGAGATCATTTGGCATCTAGTGACCACCGGATGGTATGGTTTAATATTAAGACGCAAGAGGAGAAGGCTTATTCGAGATTGAAGGTTCTAGATTTCAAAAGAACTAACTTCGCTGAGATGGGGGAATTTCTCAGGAAAGAGTTAGTCGGATGGGAACAGCTGAAGGATGTAGAACATCAGTGGACGAAACTGAACGGAGCCATCCTAAAGGCAACAAATTTTTATGTTAGAAAATTACATAAAAGTAAGAGGAAATGAAGGCCGCTCTGGTTCTTGAACATAGTAGTTGAAAAGGAAAAAAAGGTTATCTTTTATACATTATAAATTGACTCAGAAAGAGGAAAACTAAAAGAAAAAGTGAAATAGAAATCGTGAAACACCAGCCTCCACCTACAGTGTAACGATAGAAAAAGAGAAACAGAAATGCGCTTCATTCTGTATTATGCAAAATAGAGAATAATTATTTAAAAAAAAAAAAAAGGAAGGCATGCAAAATTACCTGCAAAAGCTCAGAGAAGGTGGAAAAGATTTCAAGAAAGTGACGGAGGCAACAGAGGAAAAGACATTTTTTACATATGTACAGTGGCGTTCCGAGGGGTGCTGACACCCGGGGTGGATCGCCGATGCGCCCCGCCCCCCGGGTGCAGCGCCCCTCCTCCATGCAGCGCGACCCCCCCCCCGGCGAAGGGACACCCGCCACCCTGGCGAAAGAACCCCCCCGGGTGCACGCCGCTGGGGGGGGGGGGGTGCCGCGCGCCGGTCAGCATTGTTGGTTTCCATGCCCCGGAACAGGAAGTAACCTGTTCCGGGGCAGAGGGAGCATGGAAACCAACGACGCTGACCGGCGTGGCACCCCCCCCCCAGCGGCATGCACCCGGGGCGGACCGCCCCCCCCCCTTGGTACGCCACTGCATATGTAAGAGACAGGAGGAAGTGCCATAATAGCATCATGAGGCTCAAGGCTGAGGGGGAGGACTATGTAGAAGCTGATAAGGGTAAAGCTGAACCAGGGGCGTATCTGGACTCCGGCGATAGGGGGGGGGCAGAGCCAGAGGGAGGGGGCACATTTTAGCCCCTGCCACCGACTCCCCCGCCATTGCCAGACCCCCCCCGCCACCAACGACTCTCTCCACCCCCCTACCGCCGTCAACCCTCCCCCGCTGCCGTTGCTTACCTTTGCTGGCGGGGGACCCCCAACCCCTGCCAGCTGACCCGAGGTCTTTAAAGTTCTTCTTCGTCCTCCGTGGCTGTGCTGCTGTTGAAAGCTGTTGAATCCAGTTCGGAGTCTGACGTCGCAGCACGTTGTACGCGCAGGAAGTACAATGTGCTGCGACGTCAGATTCCGAACTGGATTCAACAGCTTTCAAGAGCAGCACGGCCACGGAGGACGAAGAAGAACTTTAAAGACCTCGGGTCGGCTGGCGGGGGTTGGGGTCCCCCGCCAGCTGAAGAAATATTTTTAAAGGCAGCGGCAGGTGGAAGCGGACCTCGGCTGGCGGGGGTTGAGGTTCCCCGCCAGCAAAGGTAAGCAACGGCAGCGGGGGAGGGTTGACGGCAGTAGGGGGGTCCAGGGCGAAATCTGCGGGGGCCCATGCCCCTGTGGCCCCACGCAGATACCCCCCTGAGCTGAACTGCTAAACAAATATTTCTGTTCAGTGTTCATGGATGAAAGGTTGGGGGCAGGACCGCAGAAGACAAATGCTAATGAGGGTGGATGTCCCGTAGACCTGGACCGATTCTTGGAAGACTCTGTTCGTAAGCTGGTTAAACTAAACTTAAACAAAGCAACGGGGCCTGATGGGATACACCCGAAGGTACTCATAGAACTTGGAGAAGTTCTGGCAGCTCCGCTGTCTGACCTGTTCAATGTTACCCTAGAATCTGGAGTGGTGCCGGAGGACTGGAGAAGGGCGGATGTGGTCCCTCTGCACAACAGCAGAAACAAGGAGGAGGTTGTTGCAAATTACAGACCGGTCAGTCTGACCTCAGTGGTGAGTAAACTAACGGAAACGCTTCAAAAGCGGAGGATTGCGAGGTTTCTCGAACTGAATGGACTGCGGGACCCAAGGCAGCATGGTTTCACTACAAACAGACAGAGATGCACATGCAAATAGACTAATGAGCTCAGAAACAACCAATTACTGATGTTAATTCGCAGTCTTAAAAATCTGTATGCGCAGCTGTAAAGCACAGCGTCTAACTTACATTGAGTATACCTGAAAAGGGAGCACGGCCAGGGTCATGTCAGGGGCGTTCCAAAAATTCTCGTGGATTTATAAAATTCGCTCAAAGCGAGCTTAAGTTGGGGGCCGGCATTTACACCTGCTTGTAGCAGGGGTAAGCAGCACTGTTTAAAAGCTAGGCACGGCATCTGCGTCAAACGCTATTCTTTAAAGAGCACACCCCTTTTATAGAATAGTGCTTAGCACTGAAGTATTTGGCGCCAAATTTTCAGTGCCATTTAATTCAATTCCCTCCTTAGCATGCAAAGTTGTACACACACTAGCTATAGAGTGTTGTCAGTTTAATTTAATAATTAGTTGCTAATTGGCATTAACAACCAATTATTGGCTACAGTTGGCATTGTCACTAATTAGCAGTTACGCACATAACGGCAGTTAGTTGGTATTCTGTAGACTGTGTGCGCAAAATCCATCGCGTGCAACTGCAAGGGGGCGTGGACCTTGGGGAGTGGGGGAGGGTGCAGTTATGCCCCTGAATGACTACAGTTTAAGTGAAAGCATTTACATCATCAGCCTTTGATAAGACATAAGTACTCGCGCCTAAAGTCAGGTGCGTAAATGTGGACCTACGCTTCTAATGCCAACTGCGTGCAAAATTGCGCTTAGCAAGCATTATCCTAGCAGCTGACTTTAGGCAATTTATAAAGAATTACCCCCCTCAGTCTGTATATCATATTTTACATTTACATTTTTTTTGTATTTTAAGCATTTTTATAAAATTCAGATTTCCAAAATTTTATTCATGTTACTTCCTGCTTTAACTGGTAGAAAACGTTGTCCTTAATAGACAAGCCGGTACCCCATATGCACAAAAAGCAGAATAAGCACAAATCTCAATTATGCAAACACAGCGGTTATTTTCCTGAGACGCTGACAGCAATTTCCTCCTAAAACTGGTTTGAATTAGATAATGCATTGCTTATGGTGACATAATTACCATGCATCTCCTCCGGAGCTCCAGTTTCTTTCCCTCTTCCCCCTTCCCTTCTGGTGTTTCAGGTCTCCATTAACAGCAGCACATCCTTATCAGTGTCAAAACAGATTTAACAACATCTTAATAGCACACCCTCTCCCTGTGCTGTTACTACTGCTAAAAGGTGCTAAAACATTCATTCACATCTTCTGCGATCCTCCAAAATGTGAAAAATACCCCTGCAGTTATGTGTCATGTACAGAACGCAGATTTTCTGCAAACTCATTTGAGAAAAGAAACCGTATCAATTACAGTGGCCTGCCATTTGGGTTGAAACATAGAAACATGACCGCGGATAAGGGCCCATCCTCAGTAACCACTAACTTCGTGAAAGGAATACAGCTATGGAAAGGCAGTCAAGAACTGTGTTTAGTCCAATAAAAAGCATCACCTTTTATAAATGTAATTGCTTTTTTAAAAGCTTTACTTCCTCAGAAGGAACACGCACACTGCGTAATGCAAGGTTGGTCACCACACAGGGCTAAATGTCATCAAACAAAACCTAACTCAGGTTCCGATGATCAGAAGCACTCCGAAAATATAATACCCCTATCATCAGAGCTAATAGTATGCAAATATAGGCAAGGTATTAGCTCTGATCATAGGGGTAAAGTGCAGGAGGACTGTGCCTGAGTGCATTCTCCTGCACTTGCTTGACAGGTTGGGCTGTCAAAAGCTGGAAACGTAGGTCCATTGATCCCCTGACCCCTGCCATCGTACAGCCCTAGTGCCCCCCCCCCAACAGTGACACAGGGGCTGGAGGTCTGGTGGCTCTCCAGTCCCCTAACCCGCCCTCCACAGTCCCCTAAAAATATCCCTGGTGGTCCAGTGGGCTGCTAACCTAACCTCCCCACCTGCCCTGGTGGTCTAGCGACCCAGCCTCCCCCCTCCCTCCTGGTACCTTCAAAATGGCGGCACCCAGCCCTGCTCAGTGCATCCTGGGATATGCTGGGTGGGGCTTCCCTACCATATAAGGGAGTTTCTCTGAGCTGGCGTAGAGTTAAGGTGTTATTCCGCCCTCCGATCAGAGTGCTGTCCTCTGATCATAGGGGCAGAATACAAACAGCTCATTTAAATCTAATTTAAACGAGCTCTCACAGACACCGTTTGCCCAATGATCTTAGGTGCAAAGGTAAATGTGGACACTAGTCCAGCACTAGTGGCCTCTAGCGCCCGCATTTACCTTTGAACGGACTGTCAGAGAACAAGTGTTACAGGTAAGCAGCTTTGCTTTCTCTGCACCTTATTATGTGCAGTTCTGATCACCGCATCTCAAATAGGATATAGAAGAACCAGAAAAGATTCAGAGAAGGTTGACAAACAGGACGAAAGGGATAGAACACCTCCCTTATGAGGAGAGGCTAAACAGGTTGACCACTTCTGGCTGAATATTTTACCCCACAATTCTTTTTTTCTACCTTTGTTGTCTAGCCATTTAATTTTTCTAATCATGTTGGTCCCAGTTACTGCTTTCTTGTCTTCTCCTCTTTTTCCAGAGTCTCCTGTCCATTTGCCATTTTCCTCTCATGTATTCTTCACCTCTACATCCATCCCTGACATCGATCTTTTCCTTTCAGATTTCTTCTTTTTTTCTGCCTTTCTGTCTAATCAGATTTCATTCATTCTTACTAGTCTCAATCTCCCCTCCCCCCCCCCACTAAATTTATCTACATCTTACTATCTTATTCCCTCACCCAGACCCTCCCATTCCATTTCCTCTTATTCCTCAGTCTTTCACTAACTGTTCCCTCTCACCTCCCATGCAGCATCTCCTCTCTCTCTTTCCCACCGTCAAGAATCTCCTTTTAGCATTTCTTCTGTAGCGTACTCTCGCTCCCCCTGCCATCCAGAATCTCGTCACTCTCTCTCTCCCCCTTCCACCCCCCCCCATCTCTCCCTCTCTGTCTCTTCCTCCCACTAAAACCACCATCACCCTCTCTCTATCTCCCCCCACCCAGCTACCACCACCATCCAGTTTGGTGCCTCTTTCTCTCTCTCTCGCTTCCCTCCACAACCACCAGCATCACCCAGTCTCTCTCTCTTTCTTCCTGCCCTCCCGCTTGTTCACCGGCAACTATGCCAGACCTGCAGCCTTCCCCGGTCTGCCGTGAAGCACCAGCAACAAACAGAAACTAGATGGGATGATGCTGGATGGTAAGGGGGAAGGGAAAGAGAGAGAGATGGTGTAATGCTGGATGATGGTAGTGGTGGAAAAAGAGAGAGGGGGGAGGGGAGTAATGCTGGACAATGGGGGAAGAAAAACAGAAAAAAAACATTTGGGAAGAATCAAGAAGATGATGTAAAGGTTCAAGGTAACATAGTAACATAGTAAATGACGGCAGAAAAAGACCTGCATGGTCCATCCAGTCTGCCCTACAAGATAAACTCATATGTGCTACTTTTTGTGTATACCTTACCTTGATTTGTACCTGTCCTTTTCAGGGCACAGACCGTGTAAGTCTGCCCAGCACTATCCCCGCCTCCCAACCACCAGCCCCACCTCCCATCACCGGCTCTGGCATAGACCGTATAAGTCTGCCCAGCATTATCCCCGCCTCCCGCCACCGGCTCTGCCACCCAATCTCGGCTAAGCTCCTTAGGATCCATTCCTTCTGAACAGGATTCCTTTATGTTTATCCCACGCGTGTTTGAATTCTGTTACCGTTTTCATTTCCACCACCTCCCGCGGGAGGGCATTCCAAGCATCCACTACTCTCTCTGCGAAAAAATACTTCCTGACATTTTTCTTGAGTCTGCCCCCCCCCCTTCAATCTCATTTCATGTCCTCTCGTTCTACCGCCTTCGCACCTCCGGAAAAGGTTCGTTTGTGGATTAATACTTTTCAAATATTTGAACGTCTGTATCATATCACCCCTGTTTCTCCTTTCTTCCAGAGGTAGGTTACTAGATTGCTAATTGAAGAAAAGGGACAAACTATGTGATTAGGTAGAGCTGTAAAATATTGCATCATTGCTCCATAAAGCAAACAATTTATCTTTTAATAAACCAGGAAATGGTGTGGGTGGGGTTGGTTACTTTGTGCCTATGCAAATATTCAAAGGAAAACTTACCCTCGCCTTACTGTGATGCAGATAAAAGCACGAAAAGACCAAGCTGCACAGAGGAAGGACTATCTTATGTGTATTTACGTACAGCCCTGTGGATGTCTAGTTAAGCAGCAGTGGTTTTGCTTTTACCCACAGAGGGCCAGTGACCGATTTTACCTGGCTAAACAGCTTAGTTACTTGGGTAAAATCATTTTGAAAACTACCCGCAAAACGAGATAAACCCTGTTCTGTACATCAGATCCATGGGGTCATATCGTAAATTTTACTCCCAGGCAGTAACTCCCATAAAAATGTACCATACAAGCAGGGCTTTTTTTTGAGGGGGTACTGAGTACCGGCACCTTTTCCAGTGTCTGCTAAAATTGACCCAGGGACCCCAAGTTTTAATGAAAGAGCTCAGGCTCTACACACCAATTCTGCCTTGTCATAGATACTGTGACTGGTTTCAGGGGGCCTGGCTATTGTGGGGTGGGTCGCACAGTGATCACCCCACCCCTGAAGGGTGACCTAGTATTTGAGTACACCTTTTTTGCTAGAAAAAAAACACACTGCATACAAGAGACACAAAAGGCTTATCACACACTCAAATGCGGGATGCCAACAGTTTACTGGAAAAATATAAATGCTAGGGGAAATTAATCAGTCTGTGATTTTTTTTTTTTAAATGTCTCTTTCAAAAGTCTGTATTGAAAAGTATTTCTGACTCACTAGTGGCTAAGCAAAACGCAATCTGCTTTGTAGTGTGAATGTACACCATGAAGCAAACCGGCAGAGAACAGAAGTTTGTACAGTTCCTGAGTTTTCTAGTATTGTGTGCCAATAATCCAGTTAATGAGATTTTTTTTTTTTTAAGAGCCAGCATCCAGCAAAAAAAAAAAAAATCCTCTTGTCCACATCTCAGACAGCAACTGGAGATCTGCCCAGATAAGGAGGAAATGACATCAAGCTCTTCCCTCCCCCTGCCTTCTAGCTTTTCGAGGTTGCCTGGTTCCCCCTCCCTGTGTCTGCAGTAGGTTCCATTAGAGAACTGACTGAGGGCACGTACTTAAGGTCTACAGTCAGTCCACCCAGAGACGCCTTAAAGGGATGTAGAGCAACAAACCAGCTTCCACCTCAGTTTGACGAAGGAGAGAAGAAGGTGACAATGTCTTTTTGGCTGTGGAGAGATGCCACTGAATAAGAAATTACTTGTTAAGAAAGAAATAGCTGGGATTTGGAGTACAGCTGTTTGCTTCCTTTGCTCTGTGATGGATGCTTGCAGATAGCGCCTGTGTTCTGTATTACCCCATGCTGGAGCGTAAAAGGTGAATTTTTATGTTAGTTATGATAGCTAATATAATAGCTTAGTCTGTATAATGTCCAACACGTTGTATAATTAAACATTATACAATGAAAGCAAAGGATTTCTGCACACACACACACAAGCATTCCATAGAAATCATATTTTTAAGCAGTAATTAAAATCACTTTCAAAGGAAGGTGGTCTCCTGGATCAAATGGTGAATCATCTTCCAATTAAAAAAATGGATCAGAATTCACTATAAAAGTGTTCTGTCTTTTAGAAGGTGCTTTGTCCAAGTAGCGGTAGCCTAGCGGGTTGGGGCAGCGGGGCTTTGATCCTGGTGAACTGAGTTCAATTCCCACTGCAGCTCCTTGTGACTCTGGGCAAGTCACTTAACCCTCCATTGCCCCTGGTACAAAATAAGTATCTGTATATAACATGTATCAAATCCCATCTCCTTTCTTCTTTGTTGAATAATATACGAAGGAAAGAAAATCTATAAAACCATACTTTGGAAAAAAAATTGCAAAACCTTCCATCAGCACACAGCCCTGCAAGCAATTAGGTTGCAGACATTTTGCATTTACGAAAAGCAAGCACTTAATTTACGTATTAAAAGCAACAATTTTGCACAAAATCAGCTTTCACCACTGTTGACAGTTCAAACCTGTTTGTCGAACTGCTACAGTCACCTTCTATGTCACTGTCTCCTGGTCTGTTGAATTTCAGGCACGTCAATAAAATATTATCTGCTGTCGTCATTTCATCCCTGTATTATTTCAACAATGACGTAATTGCAAGTTTACTTAAAATATACACATGGTGTGTTTCAGCACCCTATGTTTTGGTCACATCTGATATTCTTCACTCCTTCATACTGAAATTGAAAAAAACAAAGTGTGTGTGTGTGTGTGAGTGTGTATGGGGGGGGGGGGGGAAGGGGCAGGAGACAGGACAGGGAATGTCACCTTGGCTGAACACAGGACAGTGATAACCCTGAAATTTACACATGCATTAATTATCTTAAAATCAACCCTCCTTCAGCCTTGCCTTTTGTCAATTCATGGAATGGCCTTTTTTTGGACATCCTGTATGATTTATGTACGATGCCTGCTATGGTTTTACACTATGAAAGGAAATATTCAAACCCTGTGTGCAAGAGGGGAAAAAATGACCTATAGAAATCGTGGCTTTAAAAATTGCCCCGTCTGTAGGAAAGGTTGCGCATCGGTCAACAACGGACACATTTTTATCCAGACTGCCGGATCCGGCCCGGGTGCGGGAAGAGAGCAGAGCATTCCACAATGCGTGTCGGTTTGATCATTTAAAAGTGCACATGCGTTTGGTGCTGAAAAATCATGCAGACACAATGCAGGCGCGGATCTCGGTGTGGCATTTTTCCTTAGGCAATCGTCAAGCCACCGGTACAGTCTGGGTTTGATAGGGGTACAAAACACCCATCTTGGACTATTTACCCTCAAGAGTGACAAGGTACCTTGGACCAGAGTGGCTGTAAACCACCGCTGTGGATAAGCTGTTCTTTAACTCCTGCAGAAAATTAAAAAAGTGCACAGCCCCAGCTGCCACCCATCTGTAAATGGACTTCCTTGGAAGGTATTCAGAAACAAAAATACACGACTGCATACATTTTCCAGGGACACTGACCTGCTTTTTTCTTGTGCCAAATCATCTTCACTGACCCCTGCTCTTATCCCGACTCAGTCTCTTTCTGTTCCTGCTCTTTTTTTTTTCTATTTTTTTTTTCCATATATTGCTTATCCAATCTGCACAGGATCATTAATATCAATTATTCTGCAAACTGCACCAGCGGCCTCTCTGTTCTATTTACTTCCTCACATCTCTGCTCTCAAAATAAACAGAAGAAAAAAGCCTTTGATAAAATGACCCACATGTTCCAATATATCAATTACTGTGATTACTTGGCCGCTTCTTCCTGCTGCCCTCAAGATGTAACCGGTAGAGATAGGACAGCGGTGTACAGAATCGTATTATTTTCTGGATCACAAAGAATAGGGCTATGAAACATTTAGATGGTGCTACAAGGTGTAGACAAGGCAGTTCCTGCTCTGTGGAGCTTACAAGTTAGTCAAGACAGACAGAAGCTATTAAACAAGAGGAGAATAAGGCGGGAAATGTGAAAGTCTCAAATGGTGGATCAATAGATGCAGTTACATAGTAGATGACGGCAGAAAAAGACCTGCACGGTCCATCCAGTCTGCCCAACAAGACAAACTCATATGTGCTATTTTTTGTGTATATCTTACCTTGATTTGTAACTGTCATTTTCAGGGCACAGACCCAGCACTATCCCCGCCTCCCAACCACCAGCCCCGCCTCCCACCACCGGCTCTGGCACAGACCGTATAAGTCTGCCCAGCACTATCCCCGCCTCCCAACAACCAGCCCCGCCTCCCACCACCGGCTCTGGCACAGACCGTATAAGTCTGCCCAGCACTAGCCCCGCCTCCCACCACCGGCTCTGGCACAGACCGTATAAGTCTGCCCAGCACTATCCCCGCCTACCAACCACCAGCCCTGCCTCCCAACCACCGGCTCTGGCACAGACCGTATAAGTCTGCCCAGCACTATCCCCGCCTCCCAACAACCAGCCCCGCCTCCCACCACCGGCTCTGGCACAGACCGTATAAGTCTGCCCAGCACTAGCCCCGCCTCCCACCACCGGCTCTGGCACAGACCGTATAAGTCTGCCCAGCACTATCCCCGCCTACCAACCACCAGTCCCGCCTCCCACCACCGGCTCTGGCACAGACCGTATAAGTCTGCCCAGCACTATCCCCGCCTCCCAACCACCGGCCCCGCCTCCCACCACCGGTTCTAGAACAGACCGTATAAGTCTGCCCAGCACTATCCCCACCTCCCAACCACCAGCCCCGCCTCTCACCACCGGCTCTGGCACAGACCGTATAAGTCTGCCCAGCACTATCCCCGCCTCCCAGCCACCAGCCCCGCTTCCCACCACCGGCTCTGGCACAAACCGTATAAGTCTGCCCAGCACTATCCCCGCCTCCCAACCACCAGCCCTGCCTCCCACCACCGGCTCTGCCACCCAATCTCGGCTAAGCTCCTGAGGATCCAGTTGAACTGAACTGAGGAACCATTTTATCTAACCGAATCTGAAAGTGAGAGGGCTGGCCTTGATCCTTGTCTTAGGGGTCCTTTTACAAAGGCATGCTGAAAAATAGCTTGCGGTAGTGTAGGCGTGGGCTGATCCATTTTTTAGCGCGCCTGTAAAAAAGGCCTTTTTTTGGGGCTGAAAATGGACGTGCGGCAAAATCAAAATTGCCACGCGTCCATTTTGGGTCTGAGACCTTACCACCAGACATTGACCTAGCGGTAAAGAATCCGGGCGGTAATGACCTACGCGCGTCACATGCCCCTTGGCGCGTGTTCATTACGCGTGCCAGAAAATAAAAAATAATTTTAAGACGCGCGCCAAAATTGAAATTACCACAAGGGCCATGAGGTAACTGAGCGGTAACTCCAGTTTGGCGTGTGTTTGGCACGCATAGGCACTTACGCAGCTTAGTAAAAGGGCCCCTTAGATTTACTGTGCCTGAATCTGAATAATGGGCTATAAGCTGTCTTTAGCATCATCTTAGAAAGGTGGACTTGAAATACAATTGCTACAGAAATCTGATTATGCTGAAAGGAAAGGGCAACGTGGAGGTGCCCGAGTGGGAGACTCCCAATATCCCCTGGCAAGGACCATCTGCCAGTGGTAGGGTTGCCAACCCTGCAGGATTACTACTACTACTACTACTATTTAGCATTTCTATAGCGCTACAAGGCATATGCAGCGCTGCACAAACATAGAAGAAAGACAGTCCCTGCTCAAAGAGCTATGTAATAAAAGTGAGCCAAGTATAGGACAATCAAGCCATTGTGACATCACTGATGAGGTTGGCTCTTATTGGTGGCCTGAGGCATTATGACATCACAATATCACCTCTGATTACAAGAGACTACTACTACTACTATTTAGCATTTCTATAGCGCTACAAGTCGTACGCAGCGCTGCACAAACATAGAAGAAAGACAGTCCCTGCTCAAAGAGCTTACAATCTAATAGACAAAAAATAAATAAAGTAAGCAAATCAAATCAATTAATGTGAACGGGAAGGAAGAGAGGAGGGTAGGTGGAGGCGAGTGGTTACAAGTGGTTACGAGTCAAAAGCAATGTTAAAGAGGTAGGCTTTCAGTCTAGATTTAAAGGTGGCCAAGGATGGGGCAAGACGTAGGGGCTCAGGAAGTTTATTCCAGGCGTAGGGTGCAGCGAGACAGAAGGCGCGAAGTCTGGAGTTGGCAGTAGTGGAGAAGGGAACAGATAAGAAGGATTTATCCATGGAGCGGAGTGCACGGGAAGGGGTGTAGGGAAGGACGAGTGTGGAGAGATACTGGGGAGCAGCAGAGTGAATACATTTATAGGTTAGTAGAAGAAGTTTGAACAGGATGCGAAAACGGATAGGGAGCCAGTGAAGGGTCTTGAGGAGAGGGGTAGTATGAGTAAAGCGACCCTGGCAGAAGACGAAACGGGCAGCAGAGTTTTGAACCGACTGGAGAGGGGAGAGGTGACTAAGTGGGAGGCCAGCAAGAAGCAGATTGCAGTAGTCTAAACGAGAGGTGACAAGGGTATGGATGAGGGTTTTGGTAGAGTGCTCGGAAAGAAAGGGGCGGATTTTACGGATGTTGTAAAGAAAGAAACGACAGGTCTTGGCGGTCTGCTGGATATGAGCAGAGAAGGAGAGAGAAGAGTCAAAGATGACCTCAAGGTTTCGAGCTGAGGAGACAGGGAGAATGAGAGAGCCATCAACAGAAATAGAAAACGGGGGGAGCGGGGAGGTGGGTTTGGGGGGGGAAAATGAGAAGCTCGGTTTTGGTCATATTTAATTTCAGGTGGCGTTGAGACATCCAGGCAGCAATGTCAGACAAGCACGCTGAAACTTTGGTTTGGATGCAAGGTGAGATATCAGGGGTAGAAAGGTAGATTTGGGAGTCATCAGCATAGAGATGGTAGGAAAAGCCATGGGATGAGATTAATGAACCAAGGGAAGAAGTGTAGATAGAAAAGAGGAGGGGTCCAAGAACAGAACCCTGAGGTACGCCGACAGGCAGAGGGATAGAAGTAGAAGAGGATCCACCAGAGTGAACACTAAAGGTGCGGAGGGAGAGGTAGGAAGAGAACCAGGATTGTCCTAACCCAGAGGTTCTGAACCCAATGGGGACACACCAAGCCAGTCGGTGTTTCAGGTTACCCACAATGAGTATGCACAAAATAGATTTGCATACAATGGAGGCAGCGTATGCAATTTATCACATGAATATTAGTTGTGGATACCCTGAAAATCCAACTGACTGGGTGTGACCTGAGAACTGGGTTCAGAACCCCTGCTCTAGACAAGTCTCCAGGAATGAAACTCCAGGACACTAATGCATGCAACCTGGAGGAAAAAAAAAAGGAGTTTTCCCTTCCCCTCCAAAGGTAAATTTAAACAGTGAATCAGATTTACCACGTTATCAGTTCTTCATTCCTTTCGTATATTGATAGACTAAAGTCCAACCTTTCTTTGCAATGTCACAGCTTGAGAAGACCACTCGTTATTTTACAGACCTCTATCATATCTCCCCTCAGCCGCCTTTTCTCCAAGCTGAAGAGCCCTAGCCGCTTCAGCCTTTCCTCATAGGGAAGTCGTCCTTATCATTTTCGTCACCCTTCTCTGCACCTTTTCTAATTCCATTATATCTTTTTTGAGAAGCAGCAACGAGAACTGAACACAACATTCGAGGTGCGGTCGCACCATGGACAACACTAGTACAAACTTGCATATACTCCCAGATTCTATATATGGCGCCCAAATTTGTGAGTGCACCCAAGATGTGCATGCAAATTAATGCACCAATTATCAATAATTGGAGGCTAACAACGAATTATTGATGTTAATTGACAATCATTAAAATCCGCATGCGCATCTGGCTGTGCACTATTCTATCTAGATGGAATGTTGCCAGTGGAGGAGTGGCCTAGTGGTTAGTGCAGTGGAACATGGAATGTTGCTACTATTGGAGATTCTACACAGAATGTTGCCAGTGGAGGAGTGGCCTAGTGGTTAGAGCACCGGTCTTGCAATCCAGAGGTGGCCAGTTCCAAATCCCACTGCTGCTCCTTGTGGTTCTTGGGCAAGTCACTTAACCCTCCATTGCCTCAGGTACAAACTTAGATTGTGAGCCCTCCTGGGACAGAGAAATATCCAGTGTACCTGAATGTAACTCACCTTGAGCTACTAATGAAAAAGGTGTGAGCAAAATCTAAATAAATATTAAATATTTGAGGTTCTACATAGAATGTTAATGTTGCTATTCCACTAGCAACATTCCATGTAGAAGCCTGCCCTTGCAGGTCAGCAACCCGCGCAGGCTTCTGTTTCTGTGAGTCTGACGTCCTGCACGTACGTGCAGGACGTCAGACTCACAGAAACAGAAGCCTGCGCGTCCGCGTTGCTGATCTGCAAGGGCAGGCTTCTACATGGAATGTTGCTAGTGGAGGAGTAGCCTAGTGGTTAGTGCAGTGGAACACGGAATGTTGCTACTATTGGAGATTCTACATGGAATGTTGCTATTATTGGTGATTCTACATGGAATGTTGTTGAGTGGAGGAGTGGCCTAGTGGTTAGAGCACCTGTCTTGTAATCCAGAGGTGGCCGGTTCAAATCCCACTGCTGCTCCTTGTGATCTTGGTCAAGTCACTTAACCCTCCATTGCCTCAGGTACAAACTTACATTGTGAGCCCTCCTGGGACAGAGAAATATCCAGAGTACCTGAATGTAACTCACCTTGAGCTACTACTGGAAAAGGTGTGAGCAAAATCTACATAAATAAATAAAAAAGTACCATCATGTGGCAGCGAGGGGGGTGGCGGGGAAGCAGGCCAAAATGTGCCCCCCTCACACACCTTGGGCTCTGGCCTCCCTCCCCGTCAAGGTATGGTTACGCCCCTGCTACAACTTGGTTGCTGTAAACCAAGATTCTCAAGGCAAAGCTCGGTTGCATCTCTTTAGCACAGTATCATTTTAGAGGTTCTAAGAAACCCCATTCCTTACCTGCATTCGTTTAGAAAAATGCACAGCGAAGAATGAATAACATTTTCCACGACTCCCGGCACCCACAAGGAGAACATCCACACGACGGTGTGGGTCCGTTTCAATTTTCTGGAAACCAAAGAGATATCATAATCAGGTACGTGCAAGGGATTCTTTGTGCTTTTTATGTTTAGCAAATAAAGGGAGAGGGGATGGGATCTGATATACCATCTTTCTGTGGTTACAATCCAAGCGGTTTACAAATTAGACACAGGTCCTTATTTTGCACCTGGGGCAACGGAGGGTTAAGTGACTTGCCCAGAGTCACAAGGAGCTACAGTGGGAATCCAATCCGGATGTCCTGATTCTCCAGCCACTGCACTAACCAAGATATCAGCGTGTTTTTTTTTTGGCAAAGCTTCCCATATTTGATGACTGCCAGTAAACGGGCTCTGGTGATTTTAACACGGTAAATTTCAGGAGCAAGGCTGACCTTCACACAAAGTAGGAACATGAACCAAACCTCTCCATAAACAGTTTTTCAGACCATATTGCAAAATATTAAAAAAAAGACCCACCCCTGTTGAAACAAATGAGTTTCAAACAAGAAGGTTCCACCTAGAACTAAAGGAACCTGCTTTCCAAGACAGGAACTGTTCATAGTCCGTGTATGAGTGGATCCAACCCCCCCCCCCCCCCCCCAGCGGTCAAAATACCCATCCTCCAACATTCTCAAAGTTAACTTGCATCAAGGCCGCCGAGAGACAGAGCTGGGTCTGGGTCAGGGCCGCCGCAGCTGCTCCCCCACTCAGACCGCCGCTGTTCCCTGCTCTCCCTCCACCCCACTCAGGCAGCTCTGCCCCCTGGGTCATCGCTGCTGGGCCCGGGATAGAATCATCATCACCGCTGCCCCCCTCCCAAATCGTCATCACCACCGCCGCCACAGCTCTCCCTCCCTGCTCCTTCCTCTGCCCAGCATTACCTGCCCCTGCGGCTGCTTTCCTGAGGTCGCACGTGCTCAGTCTCAAAACTGAGCATGTGCGGCCTGAAGGCCAAGCAGCTGCTAGGCAGGCAATGCAAGGGGGGCCCGACACCGGGAGTTTTCTCTCTCCTGCTCCTATCGGGGGTGCAATCACCCAGGTCCCGTCAGGAGCAGGAGAGAGAGAGAGACCCATGCGCCGGGCCGCCTGGGCCCGGGGAAATTTTGCCCCCCCCCCCCCAGTGGCTATGCCCTGCAGCTGGGCTCAGGAAAGCTTCCCCCCTCCTCTCATAAAATCATTCGTGGGGGATACAGACACATACATGCAAACAATGATCTCACAGGCTACCTTTTTGGAAGCACATTTAAAAAATAGCTCCAATTAACATAGTATAACTAAAATGTGGAGAGAGTGTTGTCATTTTCCACTTTCATTTTGGCGACCCGTCCAGTTAAAAGTCGTCATAGTTTAATTCATCTGTTTACAGTGACTGCAGGCCCATGAAATGCCATCGTGCAGTGTTCTGTTTTAAAGACCTAATTCTATTTCCTGTTTTGACACTTATATGCTTTTGCACTTTTGTTGCAGGAATTTCAGATGTGGGTTTTGGTCAGAGAAATCTGCCCTTTTCTGCGCACCTTTTTGATGCTAATGTAGCGTTTAAGGCTAAGGCTCAAGAAGAGAAGCAACCTGTCAATTCAAGAGGGCGCAGAACATTAAAAACTGATTTTGTAGGCAACCTGAACGCAGCCCTGAGTCATGAACACTTTCGCTCTGGCCCCAGAACGGGACTGAGAACCATTTTCATAGGCCACTTTTTATGAGACCTTCCAGAATTGAACTGGATTAGAATCAGTGACCCAGGGTTAGATTTTAGATATAATGTGGAGAGGGGAGTTTAAGCGCCCATGTTGGGGCATGGAAAATTTCCAATGTTATTATACAAGAGGCTCTGCCAGCTGCAGAGCTTCTGGTAAAATAGATACGTGACTGCATGCTAATGGCTTCCCACATCCATTGGGAGTAGCAGTTTTTAAATGGTGCACACAGGGGAAAAAAATAACTGTTCCCCCCTCCCCCAACATGTGTATTGGAGCCGCTTTTTAAAGTTGCTGCTCTCACTTTTCATATTGCCCCGATCCTGCAGCAGCAATCACCCCTGCCACCCTTCTCATACCCCCACCCTACCCTCCCAAAGCATCCAATACCCTCTCAGACCCACCCCTCCCCATAATGCCTTATTAAAATGCCCTTATTTGGCAGTCTGACCCCTAGTGGTACTATCTAATGGCCATTTTTGAACCTAAAACCATAAAAGCAGACGCGAGTGGGGATTGCTCCTGCTTCCACTGGACACCAGGGATCCTAGGTAAGGCTGGGGATGGGGGGATCAGAAGGTTAGCAGGGGTGGGTGGAGAGGGAGCAGGGTGGGACTAGACCTCAGCATTGACATCTGCCCCTTTGAGCAGGCACATACGTGCAGGATGTCAGACTCACAGAAACAGAACAAAGCATTGCGCCGGAAGAATAAGACCTCGGCTGGCGGGGATTGGGGTCCCCCGCCAGCAAAGGTAGGCGACAGCGATGACGACAGCGGTGGGGGAGGGTTGGCAGCAGGAGGGGGGCTCGAGACTCTCGGCAGGGTCGTCGGCAGGGGGGTCCAGGTCCAAATCTATGGGGGCCCAGGCCCCCATGGCCCCCATGGCCCCAAGTAGCTAGGCCACTGGTGTAAACGTCCCCTATCTAAAACAGCACTTACACACGTTTGCCAATCTACATATGTAATTATTTAAAATAAGGCCCTGCAAACGTCTTGACAGTCTCCTCTCAAGTCATCCAGGACCCAAGATCCAGACTAAGCACTTGCTTAAATTGGAGTCGGCAAGAGTTGCAAATGCACCCCAGTACCACACTGTGTGTCTCTAGTTTTTACGTCTCCGAGATGCATTTTATTTTTTTAAATTACTTACCGCATCAAAGTCGATTATGCACCATGGCTCTTGCTTTGAGGTGGGGTCAATCTTCTGCATAAGAAATAATGAAAAATGAATCAGGAATCACACTGGCGGGCATAACTGGTATAACTCACATTATTTCTTAACCAAAAATAAGAAAATAGACAAAAACAAAAAGTACAGTCAGATCATAAAACATGCAAGAAACAAAGCAGCAAACACCAATAAATCTGACAACCTTTATTAAGAACAGCAAAAATTAATTGAAATGGCATCACGTTTCGCCCTGCAGCACAACAAGGTGTTTGTGTTCTCAGGGTTCACCTAAAAAAAAAAAGTCTCAGGGGCCCTTTTACCAAGCCGCTTAAGCGTCTATGCGCGCCAAAATGGAGTTACTGCCCGGCTACTGCGTGGCTCGTGCGGTTATTTCATTTTCGGCACGCGTCCAATACGTGCATCCAAACAATAATTTTTAATTTTCAGACCTGCCTAGGTCATTACCGCCTGGTTACCGCATGAGACTTTACCCCTAGGTCAATGGCTGGCGGTAAGGTCTCGGAGCCAAAATGGATGCGCAGCACGTCCTTCTTCGGCAAAAATGTTTTAAAAAGGCATATTTTGCAGCTGCGCCCAAAACACACGTCTACACTACCGCAGGCCATTTTTCAGCGCACCTTAGTAAAAGGACCCCTCAATCCTCACACAATTCCTTCTTAAAAAGTAGGCGAGTCACTGTTACCATGTGATTAGACTATCCAGCAGTTGAATTTCAAAGCAGCTGCACGGCTGCTGTTCACAATAAAGAAGGCAGTGGTGTTCCTAGGTCGGCTGCCACCCAGGGTGAATCGCCGTTGCGCACCCCCCCCCCCCAGGTGCAGCGGCGTCCGTCCCCCCAGGGTGCGGCACGACACCCCCATGGCGCAATGACACTCCCCCGACGCATCAACCCCCCCACTCCCGGGCATTCTTAACTGCAGAGAACAGCTGCTTGGCTGTCAGCTCCGCTGGCTCCGTCTGCCCCGGAACAGGAAGTAACCTGTTCCGGGGCAGAGGGAGCAGGGAACCTGCGGAGCCGATGGGCACGTGGCTGCTCTCTGCACCCCTCCAGCAGCGTGCACCCGGGGCGGACCGCCCCCACTGCCCCCGCCCTTGCTACGCCACTGAAAGAAGGTCAGATTTACTGTTGCAACTTTCTGCTCTGTTTCTTCCAAAAATAAGGAAACACAACGTTTATTGTCACATCATTCTTTGCACTTGAAACAAATACTGCACACTGGTCTCATACATGCTGCACTTACTCTTCCCTGATGCCTCAACTCTGACGAACATATAGTAGCCCTTGTAGTCAAACAGACAAACCAGTCGCAACAAGGGTGACAAAAGAAAGGGCCGTAGGCGATGATATCACAATTATCACCTTTATTGTCCCCGCCCCATCCCCTTGGGTCAGTGGCGTATCAAGGGGGGGCGCTGGGGGCGGTCCACCCCGGGTGCACGCCGCTGGGGGGTGCCGTGGCACGCGCCTGTGGGCTCCGACTTCGCTCATTCGCTGCAGCTCCCTCTGTCCCGGAACAGGTTACTTCCTGTTCCAGGGCAGAGGGAGCTGCAGCAAACGAGCAAAGTTCGCGAAGTCGGAGCCCACAGGCGTGCGCCGCGGCACCCCCCCCCCCCCCCAGAAGCATGCACCCGGGGGGGGGGTGTCATTTCGCCGGGGAGGGGGGAAGGTGTCATTTCGCAGGCGGGGGAGGGGGGCGCATCGGCGATCCGCCCCGGGTGCCATCCACGCTAGGAACGCCACTGCCTTGGGTTCTGTCTCCGTCCCCATCCCATCCTTGCAGGTTCTGTCTCATCCCCGCCCCGTCCCCAAGGGCTCTTGTCCTCATCTGCAGAAGCTTCGAACAATTATGATTTTATATTTGAATCTTTTTATTAAAGTATAAAAAGGAACAATATGCTGTAACTATTGTGTATAAATTACAAACAGAAAACAATAACAACCCTCCTCACCACCATCACCCTTTACCCTTCCAACCCCAACATTAGCTGATTTCTACTCCCCCAAGGAATCCTAATCCACCCTGTTAAAATGTCCAGGGGTACAAAATACAACCTGTTCTGTATGCCCTAGAGGGGAGAAATATGCCCTATGAAACACTGTTATGATTTTTTAATCTGTAGATGAATAAAAAGTCATCAACAATCTCAGCATTCAGACTAGCTCTCCTGTATTTCACAGTCCTTCCTGCAATAGAAGATGTCTTCTTAGAAGATGTGGTGGAAGCAGGATGTACAAGATCCCCCATGCAAAGTTTGCTAGTTGTGGCCAGCATGTTTGCTTGTTTTCCCAAAAAAATCAAAATACTGTTGTCTGCATCGCTCAAACATAAATAACAGTCCAGTTCATTAACAGGCTTCAAAGTAGAAAATGATACAGGGACAAAATTTGTCCCCATCCTGGCCCTGTCCTCGTAGGATCTGTCCCCGCCTCCATCCCTGCGGTCACTGCGGGTCCTTGTCCCCGTGTCATTCTCTAGTGTGAGGAGCTGTGGGCACAAGGGAGGAGGGATTAATCACCCACTTAGAATGACAGTTTCTGGGGCCAGAGACATAAAGCACCCGAATACTTCCCACCATTGCGCAGTGCTGCAAATGTCCAGTACTGCTGTAAAAATGTAGGTGGTAAAATTCAGCCCACAGCAGTAAGCGACTTGAAATATCCAATGCTGGGTCGTATGCTGCTCCCGGCTTCAATATCTGGGTTTGTGCGCTAATCCATAACTTAAATAAGTATCGACCGATATTCAGACCACTGCCAGGTTAACTTGGCACAAAGTTTGAAGAGGTTTTTTGCTGTCCTAACCTTATGCGCATACTTAGCAGCAGGCGTAGCTAGGTGGGGCCACGGGGGCATGGGCCCCCTTCTACTTTCGACCCCCTCACCACTGATCCTCCCCCGCCACTTTCGATCCCCCCTCCCTCTGCCACCGATCCTTCACCGTCAGGTACCTTTGCTGGCGGGGGTCCCCAACCCCCGCCAGCCGAAGTCTTCTTCAGCGCCGGTCTACGGCGCCTTCGCTGATCTGTTTCTTTCAGTCCTGACTCCTGGCATCCTGCCTGCAAGTCCTGTATGTAGCCCCGTGCAGGACATGCATGCAGGATGTCAGGAGTCAGAAACAGATCAGCGAAGGTGCCAGATACCAGCGCTGAAGAAGACTTCGGCTGGCGATGGTTGGAGACCCCCACCAGCAAAGGTACCTGGCGGCGAGAGGGGGTGGTCAGCGGCGGCAGGGGGAGGGTTGAAAGTGGCGGGGCGGGGTCGGCGGCTGGGGGAGGCGGGCTAAACTGTGCCCCCCACCTAGGGCTCTGGCCCCCCCCCCTCCCGCCGAGGTCTGGCTACGCCCCTGCTTAGCAGACCAAATATCACTGTTAACCACTGTGCTACAGCTGTACCCAAATGCCCTCAGACCACCTCTAACCTAACCAGTAAGGGAATGGCCAGTTAGCAGAGATATTTAGTGGAACAATCTGGTTACACGACGCTGAATATCATTGGCTAGCTGGCTCATCTCTCCTGGTGGTTAAACCCTTTGAATATCTACCCCTTACTTATTTGCCGCCTTTTCGAATTGGATTGTGCATGACTCATAAGGGGGCGTGGCCTTGGGAGGGGCACGGATGGGTCAGGGACGTTCACAAAAGGTGCAAGCAGTGTTACAGAATAGTAGGGATTCTTCCCCAATTTGCACATCATCATTTATACCAGAATTCAGTTGGCGTAAATCCTCACGCCCAAAATTGAGTGTCGAATTCGGTGCTGAACGCATCCTGAAGCACCATTTCTAGAACAGCAATGAGTGCTGAATTTTGGGCAAAAATTTTAGAATCTGGCCAAATACTCACAGAAATCGTAACCTTTATCTTGTCTTCCTCTCTTCAATAGTCCCTTATCCCTTATTTGTCCTGTCTGTCTGTCCTGAATTAGATTGTAAGCTCTCTTGAGCAGGGACTGTCTCTTCTTCATGTTCAATGGTGAAGCGCTGCGTCAGGGCCGGTCTTAGGCAGAGGCGACCAAGGCGGCCGCATAGGGCCCCGCGCCTAAGGGGGCCCCGCTCTGCCTCCGCTCCGACCTCCGCATCATTCATGATGATCCCCTGGCTCGGCCACTCCACTTCTGGGGAGGAGAGGTTTCATGGTAGCATTGTGCTTATTATTTCAATCAGTTTTTTTGTACAAGTTTAGCTTCATTTGTCTTTATTTGAAATTTCATAAATAAAAAAAAATTCTAAAAATGGAATAATCTTATCAATGGGGTGGAGCTAGGGTGGGGGCGGAGCTAGGGTGGGGCTAGGATGGGGCCCCACCAAATTGGTCTGCACAGGGCCCCGCACTTACTAAGACCGGCCCTGCGCTGTGTACGATTGGTAGCGCTATAGAAATGATTTGTAGTAGTAGTAGTAGAAACAAAGAAAATGACAGATAAAGGCCATATGTCTTATCCAATCTGCCAATCTACTAACCTCTATGGTCTGTTCCTCTTCCATGGAGATCCTCTGTGCTTGTCCCATGTGGTCACACCGTTGATCTCGACAGAAGCATTATGATATTCTCTGCTTTATTCTCCATGCCTGTGCAAGTAATTTCTGCCTTTCTATGTGGATACCAGATCTTGCCTGCAGCATTTTACCTCTGCCCTATGACTCATTCATCTTGGAAAGCAAATTAAATCTGCCCAGAGCAAGCAGCAGATACCACCTCAGCCTGGATCCTCAGCTGGTCACAGAGAAAATGTCTAAATATAGGTTCCTGATCAGGTAAATCATAATTCCTCTCTGAACTTTGAGACCACTGGATGGAACATTTATCTACAGCACGAGTGACCAATCTCGGCCCTCGCTAGGTGGGGTTTTCAATATTTCCACAATGCATATTCATGAGATCTTGCATACAATGGAGGCAGTGGATGTAAATAGATATCATACATATTCATTGGGGAAATTCTGAAAACCGGACTGGACTGCAGCCTTCAAGGACCAAGGTTTGACACCCCAGGCTTGCATCTGGTGTTGAACTCAGAAAATTTCCCCTGAGAGATCAAGGAACTATAAGAAAAATCATAAAAGATCTGCAGCCTCTACTCCAGGAGGATGAATTACTCCAGGAGGATGAATTACTGAAAGAGATATTCCCATCCCCACCAGTGCTGGCCTTCCGACAGCCACCCAACTTAAAAACAAGCTAATTAGAAGTAAGCTCCCAACACAGACTCAAAAAGAAAAGAATGGCACACATCCTTGCAATATATCCAGCAGCAAACTATGCCAAAACATTTCACGGGACCCCACGGTCATTCACAAAGGAAAAATATTCAACATTAAGGAATCCTTCACATGCTCATCTTCCAATGTGGTATATATCATTCAGTGTAAAAAATGCAACGAAGGCTGCTACATTGGAGAAACAAGTCAGATGCTAAAGAAGAGATTTAATTTACATAGACACCATATGAAAAATGCTAGTACCAATAAGGATGTCACCCCTGTGGGGCAGCACTTTACAAAACCAGAACACTGTACCAGTGATCAGTGGCGTAGGAAGGGGGGGGCGGGAGGGGCGGTCCGCCCTGGGTGCACGCGCTCGGGGGGTGCCGGCCCCGCTGGTTCCCTGCTCTCTCTGCCCCGGCACAGGTTACTTCCTGTTCCGGGGCAGAGAGAGCAGGGAACCAGCGGGGCCCACGCAGCTCCGTGATGTGCACTCGGGGCGGATTGGCCCTCCCGCAGGTAAGAATGCGGTCTGGGGGGGGGGGGGGTTGCGCTCCGGGGGGCGGGTGCACCGAAGAGGAGGGGGGGTCGCGCCGTGCTGCACCCGAGGGGGGGGTGCGCAGCGGCGACCCGCCCCGGGTGCCATTAGCCCTCGCTACGGCACTGCCAGTAATTTATTATTTGTTTGTTTGTTACATTTGTATCCCACATTTCCCCACCTATTTGCGTTCGCCAAGTCCGGTAGAGAAACAAATACATGGTGATGTTGTGGTCAATTAAGGTTCAGGCACAATGGTAAGAATCCTAAAAGGGAACTTTAAAACAATACAGGAACGTAAGACCTTTGAAGTCAGAATGATTAAATATGTTGACACCCACCAGACAGGACTTAACAAAGATCTGGGTTTTCTAGCCCATTATAAACCATACAATTGTACTACTTTGTCACCCTCCTGTCTCCATGCATATCTCCCTGTCCCTCATCCACCCGACTCTCCCTGTCTCTCACCTATCCACCCCCATCCTGTTAGACTGTCACTGAAATGCTTTGATGTTTCACTTATATATACTGTCATCTACCAACATTTGCTTATTTCCGATCTGACGAAGAAGGGCAACCTTCGAAAGCTAATCAAGAAATGTATTAAGCTACGTCCAATAAAAAAAGGTATCATCTTATTTTCCTTTCCATGTTTTATTTTGTTTTATTTCTACTGATTACCTTTAAAAGTGGACTAACACGGCTACCACACCTCTCTACTCAGGCACTATAAGAAAGTGGCATCATTACCACCCGTAGAACTACAGTACAGTTTCGATTATCCGACTGTCACTAACCCGACCATCCAGCATATCTGACAGACCCCCCCGATGAAGTCATCACGCTTATTTCTATAAAAAATCTTTGGTTTAGAACAATCACATGTACAGTAATTATGTTTTAGTGCCCCGACAAGCTGCACAATGTGTTATAGAGTTGTAAATGAAAGTTTATGCGTTGGTTGAGGGATTTATGCATTGTTTCACATATTATCTGACTTTTCACTTATCCCGTTTACGTTGGATAATCAAGACTGTACAGTACTACTCAAAGCCTGGATCACCCAGCTATGAGTCCATTTTATGAATATGGAATGCTACATATTTTCAGAGGGTAAGGACGGAGACAGATGAAGGGGTTGGAAAGGGGCAGCTTCCCTGAGAGCATTCATTAATTTCAAGACAACCTTCACTCTGAGTACATACAGCAACCCTTTGCCTTCCGAACAGACCTCACAAGAAAACATTATGACCGTTATATGTAGATGGTACAAATCTGTATAAATAAATGCAAAGCTACATTGATCTAATGGCAAAAGTACTACGTAAATTTAAGCTTTACTGGAATATTGTTTGCATCTGTTTGTATAGGGTATATACTTTTTGTTGTTGTTGTTAAATAAATTCTGCTCCTGTAGTTCTGAATCATAAACTTACCCTCCCCCCTCCCAATATTCAATGCCAGGAAACTGAATATCTGGATCAGCTGCAGACCCAGCAGTTACAGGGGTGTGGGCTGATAGTCTGTCATTCTGTGGGAATGACATAGAAACATAGTAACACAGTAGATGACGGCAGAAAAAGACCTGCACGGTCCATCTAGTCTGCCCAACAAGATAAACTCATAGGTGCTACTTCTTGTGTATACCTTACCTTGATTTGTATCTGCCATTTTCAGGACACAGACCGTAGAAGTCTTGCCCAGAACTAGCTTCACCACCCAAACGCCAGCCCCGCCTCCCAATGTCGGCTAAGCTTCTGAGGATCCATTCCTTCATGACAAGACTGCTTTTATTTATTTATTTATTTATAATTGAGTTATACATCTTATCAAAGAAGCATAAAAAGAAACTAATTCAATTTTTAAACAAAACAATCTATACTTGAGACAAAATAAATGTCTCAGTAGAAGAAATAATCATTGTTACATCAACCTCAAAATTGGAAATACTTAACTAGATCCTAGATAAGGTAACAAATTAAGGTAATTAAATATTTTTTCAGACCGTTACATATTCCGGGTACATTCTCAAACTATCTTTCAGTGCCCATACGAGATCCTAAACTTTAACATTGACATTCTCAGCCTCTTTAGCTAACAAAAAATCTTCGAGTTGTTTTGGATCCATAAACTGGTAACTATTCTGAAGGTAAATAAAAGACTGCTTTTTATGCTGTATGGACACGGTCATTGGCTATGACCCGGTACCCACAGAACGTCTAGCTTCTCCCCAGCCCCAACCAGACAGTAGCTTGGCAGTCACAGAGGATAACACTCAGTGACACTGAATGTTCCCTACTGGACCACTGATCAGGGTTTAAGACTCTCCTGCCCCCTTAAACTCCTTTGAATATCTACCCCTTATATACAATCCCCAGAATCTTTTCAGTGTTAGGGATGGGCTGTCATTGAAATCAAATGTGGTGATAAGAGTAGACACAATGGAGGAAATTCAATCAACGGCACTGAAGCGCTAGGCTATAAAAAGTGTCTGCCTTATATAGTGCTGCGCGTGGATCCCGCACCTAACTTTTGGGGGCCAACCTTATACCTGCTGAAACCTTGTAATTGTTTTGTTATATTACTGATTTGTATTAGTAAGTTTGTACTTAAAAGATGACAATTTCAACAACATGTCCACACTTTTGTATTATAATTTACAAAATTTAATAAAAATTTTGAACTGAAAAAACCCTGCTGAAACCGAGTTAGGCGCGGTTAGGCAGTATTCTGTAATTCCATGCACAATTTTACGGTATGCCATGCCACACCTGTGGCCATGCCCCACCACATCCCTTTTGGGATACCTGTCATGGGAGCTAGGCGCGTGCCTTACAGAAGAGCACACATGCGAATTTTAATGAGGACCAATTAACATCAATCATTGGTTGTTAACACCCAATTATTGAAGGTTCGGAGCTCGTTATACAACTTATTTGCTGGCGCATCTCAGAAGGAGCATGCAACTTTGTGCACCATACACAGAATCCGGGGGTTAGGCGCGCTTAGTGGCCATTTTCCTTACAGAGTGCATGCTATTTGCGAATAGCACCATAAAAATCAGTGCCGAAAAACCACACGCTTAGCTAAGCTAGGCATAATTTATAGAATTTGCTCATGCACCGTTCTTGCGACTAAAATTTAGACAACCTAAAGCCAGACCTAAATACCTGTGCCTAACTTAGAAGCAGATCGGATGTATTTCATAATAGTGCACATAGGTTTTTCAAACACCCATGACCCCCCATTCCAGGCCCATGGCCACTCCCCCTTTTCAGCTGTGCGCATTAGAACCCACGCACACCACATTATAGAACACACCTAGAAAGTTGTGTGCATGAATTCTAATTAAAGCCAATTAGTGCCACTAATTGGTTAAAACCAATTATCGGCGCTGATTGGCTTGTTATTTGGCCATGCAGCCAAATTAGCGCGCACAACTTAAGGCACCATTTATAGAATTTGGGGTACAGCACTCACTTTTTTCACTAGAAATGCACTTTTTCCCACTAGAATGCACGTGCCCTCATCTAAGGGAAAGAGGACACACTTTTTAAGGGCAGCGCACAGCAGGCCTGATTCAACATATGGCACCTAAAATTAACAGGTGCTAAACAATTACGCCTAAGCGTATTCTAAATACAGCATGAATCTAGAATACGCTTAGGCACACTTCATGAGACTGAATCTATTTACGCCAACAAAAAGCTGGTGTAAATCCCTGCGCGTAGATTTACGTGCACTGGCCCGTATTTTATAACAACGCGCGTAGATTTTAGAATGCCCGCAACATGCCCATTTCTATGCCCCTTTTTGCCTGTGCGCATTAGAATTTAGGTGCAGTACGTCACAGAATACGCTTAGCAATGTACATGCGTAAATTCGAATTTTTGCCAATTAGTGCTCGATATTGCTTGTTAAGAGCTATTAACAATAAAACAACCGACTCGCGTAGTTATAAAATACGCCTAGATTTGCGCGTGGAATTGCGCGTAACTCTAGGCACGCTATATAGAATCAGAGGGACTGTGCACAAAGCTCACCCTCTTAACATTTGTTTCAACATGAACAAGAAAACAAAAACTCACCCTCCCCCAATTCAAACTGCACAATGCAAAACTCTAGGTTTGACATTTACCCCCCCCCCCCCCCACACTGATGCTCTTATCATCATACCTAGAAACCTTACACACAATCCTTCCATTTGTTCAGCTTCATGTTATCGCCCAACACGTTCCGCAAGTACAAAGCATTTAAGCCTAAAAAGTCCAATATGTTCATTTAGAAATAGTAGTATTTTTTTTGTTTTTAACTATACTGCTCTGGATAGAAAGAGACGGAATGCTCAGGGACAGGGGGGGGTTGGAAGGTACCTGCCCTGAAGAGCTTGGGGTCTTTGCTGTACTGGCCGATCTGTCGCGTGGAGACAAACGGAGGCTTTTGCGTAAGAAGTTCATCTCTCCCGGGCTCGTCGGTGGCGGCTGACGGCTGCTGTCTGCAGACTGGCCGCAGGGAGAACAGATCTCGGGCTTTCATAGCAGGGAGAAACAAACAAAACAAAAAAAAAAAAATCAAACCAGGAAGTGCAAACACCGAGCACCAGAACCAGCACCCTCTGGTGACTCTGCTCTTCCCACTCCCCAAGCGTTAAAGCTACAGTCCCTGCAAAGTGCAAGCTCCAGGGTTGCCTCTGGGGCTGGCTCGGTTACCCATTTCCAGGCTGGAGATTTTCAGCTATTCCTGGTTTGGAACTTACATCCCAAAGCAGTGTGGGATTTGTAGTGCCTGACCCTGCTCATTTCAATCACTGCTGGGGTGGTTACAAATCCAGGACTGGGCCAAAAAATCTCCAGCCTGGAACTGAGTAACTTCTGCTGAAACTCATCTGGTCCTTGTACATAAGTATTGCCATACTGGGAAAGACCAAAGGTCCATTGGAGCCCAGCATAGCATCCTGTTTCCAACAGTGGCCAATCCAGATCACAAATACCTGGCAACATCCCCCAAAAAGTACAAAACATTTTCTACTGCTTATCCCAGAAATAGTGGATTTTCCCCAAGTCCATTTAATAACGGTCTATGGACCTTTCCTTTAGGAAGCCGTCCAAACCTTTTTTAAAACTCCGCTAAGCTAACCGCCTTTACCACATTCTCTGGCAAGGTTGCTGTGGATTGGGGTGGGCTCAGCTGACCTCTTGGGGATTAACGCTCCGTGCTCACTTTCAACCATTTCTGTACGACTCCCCTCACCCCTTGATTATTTTACTCTGCCGGCTCCTGCCATCGGCCCCAAATCGCAATTCCTTGCTCTTCTGTTGCAGATGGTTCCTAGCTGCTTGTGCCCCCAAAGTCTACTTATGACTAAAGGGCAGAAGCAGATGCAGAAACCTAAAAGTATTCAAATAAGCTGTGTGCAAAAATTTGCACTAACATGGGAGGTTGTGTTGGATATGTGCACACATGGGTCTGTGCGAGCAGCAGCCATATTTTGCCTACAAAAGAAATGATAGCAGCGCACGCAGTTGCACGCATATACGTCCACACGCGTGCTGCAACGCATAAACGTTTTACAATATTAATATTTAGGGGCCCTTTCACAGAGCGGCGGTAAGCCCAACGCGGGCTTACCGTTTGCTCTTCTGGGACTACCGCTGGCCCAACACACCTGCCAGCGGTAGTCTTGTCCCGAGCGCGCGCCATTTCCAGGGGAAAAAGAAAAGCCCTGGAAATGGCTTGCGCAGCGAAAACCTGGCGGTAGTCAGGCATTGCCGAGTGCTGCCCAGTTAGCGCGGGAGCCCTTATCGCCACTTCAATTGGTGACAGTAAGGGCTTTCAGCCAGCTAGGTGGGGCCACAGGGACCTGGGCCCCCCCCAAAATTTCCTCTGGGCCCCTGGTTTCACTGATAGGAGTCCCCAACCCCGCCAGCTGAAGCGTCCAATGCTGATACGTCGGAGACCGGCGCTGGACAACGCTTCAGCTAGTGGGGTTGGGGACTTTCACCAGCCAAGGTATTTCCTGCGGCGGTGGGTGGGGAGCAGCAGGGGGTGCGGCAGGGGTGCAGCAGACCAAAATGTGCCCCCCCCCCACCTCAGGCTCTGGCCCCCTCCCACTGCAAGGTCTGGCTACACCCCTGGCATGGACATGTGTGTCTGGGGGCTTTTTTACCTGCTGCGCTAAAAAGGGCCCTGGTGCGAGGAAAAAATGGTCCCCACTGCCAGCGCAGGGCCCCTTTTCCCGCAGCTTGGTAAATAGACCCCTTAATGCACAAAATAGAATATTCTGTGGACCAACTCCCTGAAACAATTTCCTCGAAACATGGACCATGTCGGCTGTTAGTCTCTGAACGCTAAAGATCAGTGCTTTAGAATAAAATGGTGTTTCTTTTGTGCATAAACAAGGATCGAAGAACAGTTTGGTGAGTCACCACTGAGAACCCTGCACAATATTATTAATATATAAAAAAGAACCCCCTCCAAAATTTACAATTGTGTTACTGAGCCTTGGATTGTTTTATGCGTTGGCATTTTCTTGATGTCAGAATAAGAATGCCAACATAGGTGCAGTTATATCTCCATGCAATCCTACACTTTGCTCTTTGTTCCAGGCCAGCCTACCTCTCCCTCAACTCTTATCTTTTTTTTCTAACCCAACTTCTTCAAGGAAGCAAGGAAAAAAGTTGTGGGTCCTATATGCTTACAATAAAGAGAAGGTTACTGACGTCAGACGGGGGCGGGCCCAGGAGGAGAGAGACGCGCGACCGAAGCTGGGCGAAGACAGGCATCAGCTTTTCTTCTTGCCCGTGCAGCGCCTTCGGACAGAGGAGAGAGGCGCTGCACGGGCCCGGTAAGAGGGAGGGGGGCCCGGTGGAGGGGGAGAATGGCGGCGACGACCCCAAGAGGGGGAGGGGCACAGGGCAGAGGATGTCGGGAGGCGGAGCTGAGGAGAGACAGAGTAGCGAGGAAGGGAGGGGGGCCGGGGCTGCTAACGGTATGTTTTGCTTTTAATTTATAATGCAGGGGGAAGCGGGGGGGGGGGGGGCAAGGATGGCCATACAGGACGCTCCTGACGAGCGCCTTTGCCCCCTCCCGACCCTTTTTTAATTTTTGTTTTGATTTGGGAGCCATGTGCTTGTGTTTTGACTGTTTGTGGCATGCACTGCGCATGATTTAGGGGCCGATTACCGATTGTGATTCTTTGATACATTGTACTTTTCAATACCGATCCGAGCAGAGCATGTGTGACTTGTTGTTTTGGTGCATTCTTCGTTTTTTGAAAATCGTTAGGGACTTTAACGATTTGGATTTTTTAACGTTTGCTTGATGCATCTGCCTCTAAGTGACTTGCCCAGAGTCACAAGGAGCTACAGTGGGAAGTGAACCCAGTTCCCCAGGATCAAAGTCAGCTGCACTAACCACTAGGCTACTCCTCCACTAGCAACATTCCACGTAGAATCTCCAATAGTATCTATTTTATTTTTGTTACATTTGTACCCCGCACTTTCCCACTCATGGCAGGCTCAATGCAGCTTACATGGGGCAATGGAGTGACTTGCCCAGAGTCACAAGGAGCTGCCTGTGCCTGAAGTGGGAATCGAACTCAGTTCCTCAGGACCAAAGTCCACCACCCTAACCACTAGGCCACTCCTCCAGCTCTGTGTTCATATGTATCAGGAAAATTTTTAAAAAAAAATAATAATAAATGCATGAATCTTACCTTTGCAAGCCAAGATTGTTCTCGTGGCTGGTACAAAAAAGAGGGGTGAGCACTGCAACAGTATCCATGATGAGTTAAATTGAACATAGTTGCAAACAGTTACAATACTTTTTCAGCCTGATCAAGAACACGCCCACAGTTAAAATTCCCCTGCAGCCCAGCTCCTGCCACACACAAATCTCAGCTTGGTAAAATCACCATCTCCACACATACATGCAGGGAGGATGAAGTGTAGCCTAGTAGTTACTGCAGTGCATCTTGATCCCCGGAGAAGGGGGTTTGATTCCCCCTGTAGCTCCTCGTGACTCTGGGCAAGTCACTTAACCCTCCAAAAAAAGGATCCAAATACCACATGAAAATTAGAACACTTCTAAATACAAATCAGGAAAAAAAAAACCTCTACGGCAAGGAAGCACAACAGACAAGAGTAGAGGCTGACAGAGGACGAATCACCACCGGAGATATGAATCCAACAGTCTTTATTATATAAAGAAGGACCCAAACATGGGCCGTGTTTTGACGCACGCGTCTGCATCAGGGTTAAGTGACTTGCCCAAGATCACAAGGAGCAGCAGTGGGATTTGAACTGGCCACCTCCGGATGGCAAGACCAGTGCTCTAACCATGAGGCTACTCCTCCACTCACCACAGCATTCAAGCCACTCCCTCCTATAAGAGCACTCAAACAGAATACATTTGTTAATTTGAAGTATAGCTGTGAAATTTGTATCAGTTTATCTTAATGTGTTCTACAAAAAGGCACCACTTATCTGTATATTTGCACATCTAGAGCTATTATTTTAATACCAGTGCATATTAGATACTATAACCATTATTAAATTGTACTCGGGGAAATCCACTATTTCTGGGATAAGCAGTATAAAATGTTTTGTACTTTTTTGGGGATCTTGCCAGGTATTTGTGACCTGGATTGGCCACTGTTGGAAACAGGATGCTGGGCTCGATGGACCTTTGGTCTGTCCCAGTATGGCAATACTTATGTACTTGGAATTCTGAATGGAATCTTGCTACTCTTTAGGGTTCTAAATGGAATGTTGCTATTGTTTGGGTTTCTGCCAGGTACTTGTGACCTGGATCGGCCACTGTTGGAAGCAGGATGCTGGGCTCGATGGACCTTTGGTCTGTCCCAGTATGGCAATACTTATGTACTTGGAATTCTGAATGGAATCTTGCTACTCTTTAGGGTTCTAAATGGAATGTTGCTATTGTTTGGGTTTCTGCCAGGTACTTGTGACCTGGATCGGCCACTGTTGGAAGCAGGATGCTGGGCTCGATGGGCCTTTGGTCTTTCCCATTATGGCAATACTTATGTACTAACACACACAGAGCCAGGATGGAATCTCACCAAATCTCCTTTATAATTACTAAGCAAATTTCAGCCGCTGAGATGCCAGGTTACCCAGTTCTAGGCTGTAGATTTTGGGCAGTCCTGGTGTTGAATTTACATCCCGGGAGGTCCGCCGCACGTCAGCGTCAGCCCGCCGCCCGCACATCAGCCCGCCCATTTGTCCAGAAATCCGGACAAATGGGCAGGCTGGCCAAAACCCGTCTGGAGGCCCGGACATGTCCTCAAAAAGAGGACATGTCCGGGTAAATCCGGACGTATGGTAACCCTACATCCCAAAGCAGCGTGGGATTTATAGTGCCTGATCTTGCCTGTTGCCCATTGAAATCATTGCTGCAGGTCCCATAATGCACCAGGACTGTCCTACAATCTCCAGCCTGGAACTGGGTAACCTGGCATCTTCGAGGTACTTGTCTGTACCTGTCTTGTCTGTCTGTATTATTTAGATTGTAAGCTCTTTGAGCAGGGACTGTCTCTTTGTATCAGGTGTTCAGCGCTGCGTGTGTCTGATAGCGCTATACAAATGCTAATAATAATAATAATACTTAAAACCAAAAAGCTATTATACCCAGCATAAGCACACACAGAACTGTATACACAGAATACTGCAGTGCTTGCAAACTATACACTTTAATATCATTTCTCTCTGATATTAAAAGTGATTATGCTGTTTTTCCAAACCATTCATGCTTTGCAGTACTATCCAATGTAGACTTGCAAAGTTCCACTGCACTGTTTTACAGGATTCCAGGAAGAGTGAGCTCTTCCCGGACACTGAAGAAATATTCAGCTCTGTGACACCGGTTGGTCCTGGACATACTGCAGGCAACTCATAAACAATCAGATTTAACATAAGGATATATCAAAACAGATCAATAAAACACTTTCTGCTGGAGTCCGATCTAATGAGCCTAGAGATCCACGCCAAATACTTTTCACTTTTTTGTGGGGGGGGGGGGGGGGGGGGGGGGGGTGGGGGGGGGGGGGTGGGGGGGGGTTTGGCGGGTTCTTGAAGCCTGGATTGGCCCGTGTCGGGAGACAGGATGCTGGGCTTGATGGACCCTTGGTCTTTTCCCAGTATGGCAGTGCTTATGTTCATATTTTATAACAAGGTGTGTACTGGCTTAACAATTGACTTGTTAATTAACTTAACAATCCACTCAGCGTTGATAACAGCACTTAACAAGCAATAATGAGCACTGTCAATAATTAGAATTTACATGCACAACTCACTAAGTGCATTCTGTAATGAACTGTGCCTACATTTTAATGCACGCACTTCAAAGTGGCTATGGGTGGGGAAATGGGGCATTCCATGGATGTTCCCAAATTTACACGTAGTTATAGAATATGGCCCAGCGCAACGTAAGTCTGCGCGCAGGGATTTACACCACATTTCGTTGGTGTAAATGGAGGCGTGTAGTTTTAGATGCCGGGATATCAACTAAGCATATTCTATATACCACGCCTAATCTAGATGCTGCTTATAGAATACGGTTAGGTGGAAGTGTTTACCATTTGGATTTTTTAGGTGCCTTATGTAGAATCTGGACCTTTATGCACATAAAGAAATAAACACAAACAGCATGTTGAAATATAAACATTTTTATTGAACAATTAGCAGCTTTAAAATATGCTTTTTTTGCCAGAGGATGTAGTAACAGCGGTTAGCATATCTGGGTTTAAAAAAGGTTTGGACAAATGCCTGGAGGAATGGATATGAGGGAAGCCACTGCTTGCCCTGAGATTGGTAGCATGGAATGCAGGGGCTTAGCCAGACTTCAACGGTAGGGGGGTTCCAGAGCCGAGGTGTGGGGGCACATTTTAGCCCCCCTCCGGTGCCGCCGACCCCCCCCCCCCATTGCTGACACCTCCCCCCCGCCCGCCCGCCATTGCCGACACATCCAACAACTTTGACCCCCCCTGCCAATGACCCTCTCGACCCCCCCCGCCCGCCATCGCCTACCTTTGCTGGTGGGGGACCCCAACCCCTGTCAGCTGAAGTCTTCTTCCTTTGTTTGGTTTCTGACTGAGTCTGACGTCCTGCACGTACAACGTGCAAGACGTCAGACTCAGTCAGAAGAAACCAAACGAAGGAAGAAGACTTTGGCTGGCGGGGGTTGGGGTTCCCCGCCAGCAAAGGTAGCAGACGGCAGGTTGGCAGCAGGAGGGGGGGTTGAGAGGGTCGCCGGCAGGGGGGGGGTCCAGGCCCAAATATGGCCCCATAGCAGCTACGCGCCTGATGGAATGTTGCTGCTCTTTGAAATTCTACATGGAATGTTGCTACTCTGAGAGATCCTACACGAATGTGTGATTAGCTTATTTTTAGAATGTGCTGAAGTTACAGGTGGGCTTGGACAAGTCTAAGTAGATATTTTCGCAAGGAGATGCATTAACTGATGAATCCAAATCATACAGGCTCAATAAGATTGGATCAGAAAACACCCTTACCATTTGCTATAAGTGATATTCTCCTGGATATAGGTCACTCAAAATTGGCACACATCCCAGATCTGTGTGTAAACTAACTATCCAATTAAGGGAAAGGGAATGGGACTTGATATACTGCCTTTCTGTGGTTTTTGCAACTACATTCAGGGGTCCTTTTACTAAGGCACGCTGAAAAATGGCCTACGGTAGTGTAGACGCGTGTTTTGCAGAATCATTTTTCAGCGCACCTGCAAAAAACGCCTTTTAAAATTTTTTGCTGAAAATGGACATGTGGCAAAATGAAAATTGCCACGTGTCCATTTTGGGTCTGAGACCCCCGCTAGCCAAGGTATTTGCTGCCGCAGTGGGGTGGGAAGTGGCGGGGTGGGGGTGGCGGGGGCAGCAGACTAAAAGTGCCCCCCACCTCGGCCTCTTGCCCCTCTGGCTACACCCCCTGCTGCCCACTGACCTATCTACACTTCTTCCCTTGGTTCATTAATCTCATCCCATGGCTTTTCCTACCATCTCTATGCTGATGACTCCCAAATCTACCTTTCTACCCCTGATATCTCACCTGCATCCAAAACCAAAGTTTCAGCGTGCTTGTCTGACATTGCTGCCTGGATGTCTCAACGCCACCTGAAATTAAATATGACCAAAACCGAGCTTCTCATTTCCCCCACCAAACCAACCTCCCCGCTCCCCCCGTTTTCTATTTCTGTTGATGGCTCTCTCATTCTTCCTGTCTCCTCAGCTCGAAACCTTAGGGTCATCTTTGACTCTTCTCTCTCCTTCTCTGCTCATATCCAGCAGATTGCCAAGACCCGTCGTTTCTTTCTTTACAACATCCGTAAAATCCGCCCCTTTCTTTCCGAGCACTCTACCAAAACCCTCATCCACACCCTTGTCACCTCTCGTTTAGACTACGCAATCTGCTTCTTGCTGGCCTCGCCAGTCACCTCTCCCCCCTCCAGTCGGTTCAAAACTCTGCTGCCCGTCTCGTCTTCCGCCAGGGTCGCTTTACTCATACTACCCCTCTCCTCAAGACCCTTCACTGGCTCCCTATCCGTTTTCGCATCCTGTTCAAACTTCTTCTACTAACCTATAAATGTACTCACTCTGCTGCTCCCCAGTATCTCTCCACACTCGTCCTTCCCTACACCCCTTCCCGTGCACTCCGCTCCATGGATAAATCTAAATATATAAAAATACACATTTTTTTTTTTGCTCGTGCTGGTAGATAGGAAGCTCAGCTATGACCATCTTTCCATTGCTTACATATATTCTCCAAAGGTATATATTTATTAATACATAACTTCTGAATCCTATAACCTAATCGACACAGCTAGCCATTTGAAAAATCAGTCTAGTGCTTAGTCTCAAAAGATACTGACAAAGCACGTTAGAAATGCTCAGTGCATTATTTCTAGTGAAAAAGGTGCTGGTACTCAAATGCTAGGCCAGGCCACCCTTCAGGGGTGGGGTGATCACTGAGTGACCCACCCCACAATAGCCAGGCCCCCTGCAACCAGTCACATAATCTATGACCAGGCAGAATTGGTGTGTAGAGCCTGAACTCTTTCATTAAAACTTGGGGACCATGGGTAAATTTTAGCAGACAATGGAAAAGGTGCTGGTACTCAGTACCCCCAAGTACCCCCTCAAAAAAAGCCCTGGAAATGCTGCACATTTATTTTTTTGTGACGAAAACTAATTTTAAAAAAAATGTAAGGGCCTGATACTCAAAGTGATTTAAGAAGGCAGGTGAAGCTCTTGTCAACTTAAATCGTGCTCAGCGGGCCAGTGGGCCTAACTGGGCAGTGCCAAGTTTTTTTAGTTCAATATTTTGTTTTATTGACTTTAAATTACAATACGGAAAAAAAACAACAGCTCAAAATTGGAAAACTTCCTCCTCCCCCAGGTCATATAGGGGCCCTTTTACAATGCTGTGGTAGAGCTAACGCAGCGTTGTCATGTGTCAATCCAGTATTACCGTTGACCTACCACGGGAGACGGTGGTAGTGCTGTCCCAGCGCCAACAGAAAATAATTTTTATTTTTAGTGCCAGGGGCCTACCCAGCGGTAATTGGGCAGCACTGCGCACTGCCTGGTTAACACCGGAGGCTCCCTCAGGAAATAGCCATATGGCCAGTGCTTTTTTTGTGCCGGTACGCAACGGTACGGCGTACTGGCACCTTTTTTTTTGCCCGCCCCGCCCCCCCCCCGCGACACTCCGGGCGAGTGCTGCACTTAGTTTTTTTTTTTAAGACTCAGAACGCGCGAACGATGCAGCCGGCAGCGATTGAAAGAGGCTGTCTGGGCTGGCGTCTGCGTCGGAGCTCTCCCTCACCCTCTGCGAGTCCCACGAAACAGGAAGTTGTAACAACGAAGGCGGGACTCGCAGAGGATGAGGGAAGCTCCGATGCAGACGCCAGCCCAGACAGCCTCTTTCAATCGCTGCCGGCTGCATCGTTCACACAGTCTGAGTCTTAAAAAAAAAAAAACTAGTGCAGGACTCGCCCGGAGTGTCGCTGGGGGGGGGGGGGAGGATTGGGGAGAATTGGGGGAGAGAAAGAGGGAAACCAACAGAGGGAAGGATTGGGGAGAGAGAGAGAAAGAGGGAAACCAACAGAGGGAAGGGATTGGGGAGAGAGGGAAAGAGGGAAACCAACAGAGGGAAGGATTGGGGAGAGAGGGAAAGAGGGAAACAACAGAGGGAAGGATTGGGGAGAGAGGGAAAGAGGGAAACCAACAGAGGGAAGGAGGGAAACCAACAGAGGGAAGGATTGGGGAGAGAGGGAAGAGGGGAAACCAACAGAGGGAAGGATTGGGGAGAGAGGGAAAGAGGAAAACCAACAGAGGGAAGGATTGGGGAGAGAGGGAAAGAGGGAAACCAACAGAGGAAGGATTGGGGAGAGAGGGAAAGAGGGAAACCAACAGAGGGAAGGATTGGGGAGAGAGAGAAAGAGGGAAACCAACAGAGGGAAGGATTGGGGAGAGGGAAAGAGGGAAACCAACAGAGGGAAGGACTGGGGAGAAAGGGAAAGAGGGAAACCAACAGAGGGAAGGATTGGGGAGAGAGAGGGAAACCAACAGAGGGAAGGATTGGGGAGAGAGAGGGAAACCAACAGAGGGAAGGATTGGGGAGAGAGAGGGAAACCAACAGAGGGAAGGATTGGGAAGAGAGAGGGAAAACCAACAGAGGGAAGGATTGGGGAGAGAGGGAAACCAACAGAGGGAAGGATTGGGGAGAGAGGGAAACCAACAGAGGGAAGGATTGGGGAGAGAGAGGGGAAACCAACAGAGGAAGGATGGGGAGAGAGAGGGAAAAACAGATGGAAGGATTGGGGAGAGAGGGGAAAAACAGATGGAAGGATTGGGGAGAGGGGAAAACAGATGGAAGGATGGGGAGAGGGGGGAAAAACAGATGGAAGGATGGGGAGAGAGAGGGAAAACACAGATGGAAGGATTGGGGAGAAAGGGAAAAACAGATGGAAGGATGGGGAGAGAGAGAGAAAACAGATGGAAGGATGGGGAGAGAGAGGGGGAAAAACAGATGGAAGGATGGGGAGAGAGAGGGGGAAAAACAGATGGAAGGATGGGGAGAGAGAGAGGGAAAACGGAAGGATGGGGAGAGAAAGAGGGAAGACGCTGGATGGAAGAATGCAGAAAGAAATAGGGAGACACTGGAAGGATGGGGAGAGAAAGCAGAGCTGCTGGATGGAAAAGGGGAATAGAGAAAGACTGGAGAATAAGAGGAAGGGGCATGGGGAGAACAAGGGTGAGGAAAAGATGAAAAGCCACAGGTAGATGAAGGAAATTAAGAATGGATAGTAAGAATGAATTAAATCTGGACAGAGAGAGAGCCTGAAAAATATTGAAGAAAGCAAAGAAAAAGGAGACAAAAATGACAAATGGCACAGAAGAGTTAAGCGAAAACAAAGGAAAGCAGAATCACAGACTGGGACCAATATGGAAAGAAAAACAGTCACCAGACAACAAAGGTAGAAAAAAATCATTTATTTTCATTTAGTGTTTGTAATATGTCCAATTTGAGAATTTACATTGGCTGTCTTATTTTGCACTGGGTATACTGGAGCTGTAAGAGCTTACAGAGATTATTTATAATGAAAAAAAATCACATTATTTTTTTCTCCTATAGTACTGTAATATTTTCAATTATGTCTGTTTATATGCGCCATGGCTGGTATAGGGGTGTGGTTAATGTGGGTGTGGCTATCATGGGGGTGGAGCCATATGTGGTGACCCAGCCCATAATGAGTACCGCCACCTTTTTTTCTACAAAAAAAGCACTGCATATGGCAAATGTGCACCTACCGCACAGCCATTTCATAACTACATAAGTAAATAGTATTGCCATACTGGGACAGACCAAAGGTCCATCAAGCCCAGCATCCTGTGTCCAACAGTGGCCAATCCAGGTTACAAATACATGCCAAGATCCCAAAAAAGTTCAATACATTTTATGCTACTTATATCTCAGAAATAAGCAGTGGATTTTTCCCAAGTCAATTTAATAATGGTCTATGGACTTTTCCTTTAGGAAGCCATCCAGACCTTTTTAAAATCCTGCTAAGCTAACTGCTTATACCACATTCTCTGGCAACGAATTCCAGAGTTTAATTACATGTTGAGTGAAAAACAAATTCCTCCAATTCGTATTAAATTTATTACTTTGCAGCACACTGAGCACAGGGTTTCAACGTATCATCAAAAGGGGTAAAAGGGGCGGTAAAAGGGGCCTTGGCATTCGGCAAATCTGCGTGCTGATGCTACAGCAGGGCCCTTTTTACCACAGCTTGGTAAAAGGAGCCCATAGTTAAACAATGCTAAGACTACATACAAGAAGAAAGGTACACCCACGTGAAGTGGAGTTACGCTTGATCCCTACGTAAGTCAATCAGGCAAAGGAAGAGTAGGGGAAGCTGGCTCTATCCAAACATCGAGGGAGGGTGGTGCAGGGCGATCCAAGATGGCGGCGTAACAAGTTGTGTGAAGAGATGCTCTGAATCCTGACTTGGAAATATTAATTTTACAGCGATAAAATGCCGCATACTAAAAGAAAGGGGGTGACGCGGATAGTTCCCCCACCTACCTCGACTCCCTCGATGACCCAAGCAGGCCTCGAACGTTTCTTCGCGCCAGTCTCCCAATCTATTGGAGGTATGGACCCCATAGCGGGGATCTCTGGGGAAGCGGAGACCCTGCTGGGAGAGGAAATATCTCTCTCTCCACCGTTAACTACGAAACCTCCGTGCCCGGCGTCAGTAGCGAAGCCTGATGAGGAGCGCTGCCCTACCGGAAGTGTTGCGGGCAAGGTTCCCAGTGAGGGTTGGGAGACATTAGAGCAGACGCCGGGAGCAAAGGCAGGAGCCTCAGGACGAACGCAGGAGGTAAATCTAGCTATGATATGGACAATGCTGAATAAAATGGATGTGACGTTACAACAGACCTCAGGAGAAGTCAGCACTTTTGATAAAAAATTTCAAGATTTGAACTCAAAGATAGACCTGATTAAAGGGGAAATAGCTGAGAAAGTAACTGCTCTTCAGCAGAAAGTTGACTCTATTCAAGAATTTAAAAGTGGAGTGATAAAAGATAATCTTGAGATTCGAAGAAAAGTGGAACAAATTGAAAATTTTAATAGAAGACTTAATTTGCGACTATTGAACTTTCCTCAACTCCCTGGCATTAATCCACATGATTTATTCAAAAAATACCTCAATGAAGTTTTGAAAATTCCTCTTGATGCAATACCCCCTGTAAACAAATTATATTATATTTCAGCTTCTAAGGGAGAACTGGAAAAAAAACAAGATGTATCACACACTAATTTAGATCTTGATGATATATCAGCTATATTGGAACAAACTGTAGATGAGACTACGCAAAGGTCAACTTTGATTGTTTCCTTAATTTTTGAACAGGATTTGAATAATATCATGAAAATGTATTTTAGGAATTTACAAACCTGTTTTGGTGGAGTAAAGGTACAGATTTTTCCTGACGTTACAAAATCGACCCAACAGAGAAGGAAAGCCTTCTTGGCATTAAAAAAAAAGAACGCTTGAGATAGGAGGGATGTTTTTTCTTGCCTATCCCTGTAAATGTCTTGTTAGGTTGGGCCAGGTTAAATACACCTTTTATTCACCAGATAGTCTAAAATCATTTCTTGATTCTAAACAACTGTAGTAGTTAGAAATATTATGGGGGAATATATGCCGCCTTAATTACTTTCGATTAAAGATTTGTAATAATTCTTCCCTAACTCTGATCGCCCTTTTCATTATAATGGGGTCTAAGAAAGCTTAATGAATCATGATTAAAAGAAAAAGTTTTATGTTTAGGAAGTATGTTATTACTTTCTTTGATGATTTGATTTTGAAATGTTGTTATTGTTTCTCAAATAATGTGTTATGGCTGTATTTCAAAACAAGGGTATTCTTGTTTAAATGAAAAATTAATAAACAAATTGAATCATGAAAAAAAAAAAAACATCGAGGGAGACGTGTGTGTAATTAAGAGTCTCTATGACAAAGCATCAAACGAGTCGACACAGCAGCTGTGTTTCGGCGCCTGCCTCAGGAGTCTACAAAACATGTAAAAACTGATATAAACATATGACATTAAAAAATGTAGAAAAACAAAAGTAAAATGTAAAAATGACTATATATACATACGTGTATAGAAATATACTTGTTGAAAAGCATAAGGTAAAATAATTAGCATACATATAAAAATATTAAAACGATAAGTGAGTAAACAACCAGTAAAATGTGTACACGAAGCAAAATGTGTAGATGAAATAATCAGCATCTTCAAGGCACACATTACTAACTTGCCAATAGGTATCAAGTGGCACCCACATTCTCTTCTAGCCAGGATGCCAAGCTCCTCCTCATACCAGTGGTGTAGCCACAGGTGGGCCGGGGCCCACCCATTTCGAGCTCAGGCCCACCCATCAGTAGCACATGTTTAGCAGTAGCTGGTGGGGATCCCAAGCTCCGCAAGCTGAAGACTTCCCCCTGATGGTAACAAAAACGCTACTCTCCATGATACTGGCACCTGCACATGCTCAGTTTTCAGCGTAAGCCTGCTGCAGACTGCCAAGGTGGAAAGAAGTGTTTTCCTGCCAGCTGAGATATTTTTTTTGTGGTGGTGGTGGTGGGGAGGGAGAACACTTGGTGCCCACCCACTTCTTGCCCAGGCCCACTCAAAATCTGTTGTCTGGCTACGCCCCTGCCTCATACCTTCTGACAAGACATGCAGCATTCCATCACCCAATCAGGAAATATTGGCACTAACCAGCCATGTTGAATGTGGGCAGAGGAGGGACTTTACAGGGTGCAGTCAACAAGGAGCAGGTTTCAGCAATATTCAGTGCAGTGCCTGCAAAGCTAAGTGGATATGCAGGGTTGCGTAAATTGCCATCCTAACTTTGTTTATGTTTATTAGGAGACTTGCATAATAGCCATGAAATAAAATGAAACAGACCGCTATTAAAAAATAAAATAGGACAGAAAATCACAACCATGCAGTTAGCTATGCTGGTACCTGCATAGCTGTTAGTTGTGGCCTGAAGCTCATCACCCTTCCTTTTCCTCTCTGCAACAAGATCCAATATCTCCTCCCATCCCGAGCACCATCTGATCCTTCCTCCCCCACCAGAAGCGTAGCCAGGCTGAAGGTGCAGGGGGAGCGGAGACCAGACTGGCGCCGGAGTTGTTTTAAATAAGAGCTGCGTAAAAAATAGGCCTCGGCACCGGCAGAAGTCCATTTGGGGGAGCAGCCGCTCCCCCCTATACAACCTTCATCAGGCCCCTTCAGGCCTATCTACCAGCCTTGGTGGTCCAGTAGTCCTTGGGGCAGGAGTGAACTAAACTCTCTCCCACCCCTTGTGGTTCCTAGCCACAGGAGCCATGTTTACGGGGCTGCTCTTAGGCAGGGGTGACAGACAGGGCCCCGTGCTCCTAGGGGCCAAGCATCTCTGGCATGTCTGTCCTCCTGCCTCCGAACACCTCCCTACTCCATACAGCTCCCTACTGCCGAACCCAGAGCCTCCTTGCTGCTGCATCCCTTTTTGATGTCACGTCCTGCTTCCACAAGGGCGGGATGCAGCAGCAAAGAGGCTCTGGGCTCGGCAGCTGACAGGATATGAAAATCACTGCTGCTGTCCACCGCTCTCTACTGAAATGTGGTAGTTTCACATCAAGGTATGGGGTGAGGTGGAGTGAGGTAGGGTTCTGAGAACTCTAAACCTCCTTTTACACTTTGATAAATTATGGCTTATGGTGGTGGGCGGGTGGTGGGGGGGGGGGAGCTCACTGAACTGGTCTGCACAGGGCCCCACAATTGCTAAGTCCAGCCCTGTATGTTTACTTAGGAACTTCAAGAGGCAGGAACGAATGGGGTTTCCTCCTGCACCAATGACCACTAGACCACCAAGGTTGGTAGATAGGGGTGGAGGAAAATCATATGGTACTTGGAGGGGGGGGGGGGCAGGAGAGGGAATATGTGGGCATTTCTTATGCGGGTCCCAGACAATATTTAGCTAGGATCTATATAAATATCTTATGCAGACCCCGACTGAATATCGGCCGAGACTCACATATGTTCTAGCCGCTACCTTCAGTCTGGTCAGGTCCAGACATTCACTGCTGGTACCCACACATGGCCCATCATTAAGGGGGTCTTTTATAAAGCTGCGCTAGCTTTAGTGCACGCTAAACACTACGTCATGCAAGGTTCCACGTTAGGAGTCACCGACCAAGAAAGGGATCTCGGCGTCGTTGTTGATTGATACGTTGGAATGCTCTGCTCAGTGTGCTGCTGCGGCTAAGAAAGCAAATAGAATGTTAGGTATTATTAGGAAAGGAATGGAAAGCAAAAATGATATAGTGGAATTAGAAAAGGTGCAGAGAAGGGCGATGAAAATGATAAGGGGGATGGGACAACTTCCCTATGAGGAAAGGCTGAAGTGACTAGGGCTCTTCAGCTTGGAGAAAAGGCAGCTGAGGGGAGATATGATAGAAGTCTATAAAATAATGAGTGGAGTTGAACGGGTAGATGTGAAGCGTCTGTTCACGCTTTCCAAAAATACTAGGACTAGGGGGCATGCGATGAAGCTACAATGTAGTAAATTTAAAACAAATCGGAGAACATTTTTCTTCACTCAACGTGTAATTAAACTCTGGAATTCGTTGCCAGAGAATGTGGTAAAGGCGGTTAGCTTAGTGGAGTTTTAAAAAGGTTTGGACGGTTTCATGAAGGAAAAGTCCATAGACCATTATTAAATGGACTTGGGGAAAATCCACTATTTCTGGGATAAGCAGTCTAAAATGTTTTGCACTTTTTTGGGATCTTGCCAGGTATTTGTGACCTGGCTGGATTGGCCACTGTTGGAAACAGGATGCTGAGCTCGATGGACCTTTGGTCTTTCCCAGTATGGCAATACTTATGTACTAGAGATGTCTATAGGAATATATGGGTATCTCTAGTTTTTAGCACTCGCTTATTTTTAGCGTGCACTAAAAACGCTAGTGTGCCTTTGGAAAGGACCCCTAAATATCCATGGCTAAATCAACTAGCAACAGACAGCACTTAAAAAACCACTGACTTCTGCTGGCTGAATAATACATAGTAACATAGTAGATGACGGCAGAGAAAGACCTGCACGGTCCATCCAGTCTGCCCAACAAGATAACTCATATGTGCTACTTTTTGTGTATACCTGACCTTGATTTGTATATGCCATTTTCAGGTCACAGACCATAGAAGTCTGCCCAGCACTAGCCCCACCTCCCACCCCCTAGCCCCGCCTCCCTTCACCAGCTCTGCCACTCAATCTCCGCTAAGCTTCTGAGGAACCATTCCTTCTGAACAGGATTCCTTTATGTTTATCCCACGCATGATTGAATTCCGTTACCGTTTTCATCTCCACCACCTCCGGTGGGAGGGCATTCCAAGTATCCACCCACTCTCTCCATGAAAAAATACTTCCTGACATTTTTCTTGAGTCTGCCCCCCTTCAATCTCATTTCATGTCCTCTCGTTCTCTTCTCTCTCCTCCTCCTCCCCAAGACGCTGTCCTTTCTCCTCTTCTTCCTTCACTGCACCTTCTTTCGCTCCCTGCCATATTCTCTCATGGCATTACCTTGTATATCTTCTCCATCTCTAGCACAATCTCTCCCTTCTCCCCTCCCCAGAAACTCACTATCTTGGCTCCCACAGCACCATCTCCTTTCATGGTTCTGCTCTTCAGCCCTGGATGGTCCAAACCCAATGTGCCAGTAACAGACATGTTTCTAGGCTCTCAATGACATTCTATATACACTACATAGGACGCATCTCAGCCAGTAACCTATCAAAAACCCCCCCAAGTCCTTTTTTTAAATGTGCAAATATAGCACTGTTTATAAAAGCACATTTCCTATACTAGTATGTTATTTAAAATAGCAATCATATAGGAAAAATAAATAAACCAACCTCAGGAAACATGGATGTCCAGGAAGGAAATGCTACAAAGTGAAAACAGATAAAGCAATATCCTATAACTGTAATCATTTGAGGCGCATTCAAAAGCCATCCCACTCCTGCATATGTTGAGAAATCTGCTGGGTTTGCCAATATCATCTCAACTTGGCTTTATTAAAACTTTCTTTACGACGCTCATTGTACCATACAGATGCAGCAGCACAACGTTTATTACCCTAGTTAAAAGAGTTTAACTAAGTGCACAGAAACATAGTTAACACAATTGGTGGGCAGTAGTGGTGGGATTTGAATCTTGGCATCAGGCTTTGTCTCCCTGCTCTACAAGATCACATTTGACCCCTGCTTGCTTGTGGGACCAAAAGCTACTTGAAATATAAAATCTAAATTTAAGAAGTTGTTCTTTTCAGGGTATCTGGTAATATATTATTTATGTGTTACATTTGTACCCCACATTTTCCCACCTTTTTGCAGGCTCAATGTGGCTTACATAGTACCGTGAGGCGTTAGCCACCTCCGGTGAAGAAACAAATACAAAGTGATGTTATGGTCGAATGAGATTCATGTGTTACAGACACATTAGAGAATCGTAGGGAAGACGCGTTATATAGTGTTCATTATGTGCTTTGGTTTCGTTGTGTTGCAGGATTCACGCACTTAAGTTGGGTCAGTAGGGTATGCCTTTTCGAACAGGTTGGTCTTTAGTGATTTCCAGAAGTTAAGGTGGTCGTACGTTGTTTTCATGGCTTTTGGTAGTGCATCTCCTCACAATCAAACATATAAACGGCGAGTGACCGTACTCACTCGCAAATGCACAGTAGAGACTTCCCTCTCTGCCCCGCCCCCGCTTCAATACATGATGATGGGGTGGGACAGAGAAGGAAGTCTCTACTGGCATGCTGCAGACGTCGGAACCGCTCCCCCTCCCCCGGAGTCGCCGCCGCCCCTCCATCTGGCCCGAGCACTGTGAACTTACATCAGCACACAGTAGCAGGCACATCAGCAAAGCTGCCGTCGGGCTTCCTTCTCTGCCTTTGTCCCGCCCTCGCCGACGTTACGTCACACGAGGGCGGGACACAGGCAGAGAAGGAAGCCCACCCCGACGGCAGCTTTGCTGATGTGCCTGCTGCTGCAAGTTTACAGTGCTGCTCGGGCTGGGTGGAGGGGCAGTAGCAGCGACTCCGGGGGGGGGGGGGGGGCTCGGAAACCCCCTCCATTCCAAAAGTAGCCCGTTTTCACGGGCTCAACGGCTAGTATAAACAGAAGGAACGTTTTAACGTTTGCTTGGAATTCTATACTTTGTGATGTAGCTGATTGTCCTGATGTGATTGTTACAGCCAAGCAAGTTCAAAGCTAGGTTACACTGAAGAAGGCTCTCTGTCCCTAAAGCATTCCAGTCTGTGCTTTGACTAGCAGAGCTATCATAAAGCCCTAGGGAGGATTTCTGACATCACTGAATGCATCCTCTAACAAAAAAAAAAAAATGCACCTAAAGAAAAATTATGAGAGACATTCAAAATACCTCTAGGGCAGGGGTGGGCAACCTCAGTCCTCGAGGGCCACTGTGGTTTTCAGGATTTCCCAAATGAATATGCATGAGATCTATTTGCATACAATGGAGGCAGTGCAAGAAGAAGATCTCATCCGTATTCATTAGAGGAATCCTGAAAACCCAACTCCAGGACTGAGGCTGTCCACCCTGTTCTAGGGCCATTTTTGACACACCATCCAAGAAGTGGAAATAAAGTTCTACAAAGGGTTATGCTATTAGATTAAAAAGGGAGAGACATAATAAAATGAAAAGTATTTATTTTCAGAAAGATGGTAGACATTTAGAACACTCCTAGTGAGTGTGTGTTTGGGATGGTGGGGATGAACATTTTCAAGGTGGCACAGGATAAGAACTGAGGATTCCTGGCTGTGTGGGAAGCAAGGAGGAAGTAGAAGACAGTTAAAAAGAGAATAGATTAAGCAGGCCTGGAGGCCTTTATGCTATGCATAAATGACCTGAAAGAGCAAACCATTTATAGGTTAAATTCATACAATAAAAAAGGACAATGTTACCCAGCCTCGTATAAATAAGGCAAACATTTAAGCATCACAAAGCCTAGCAGCTCCTGAATGTGAAGAATGTGCATTATAGCAGTGCTACAATTACCGCCACTTACTTGCACGCCAACCTTGCACAATAGCCGGCTTACCGTGGGAGTTGGCGGTAGTGCCGTCCCCACCACAAGCCATTTCCAGTGTGTCTAGAAATTTGCTTTGACCACTGGGGGGTTACCGTCAGATTAGCATGGGAGCCCTTACCATCACCTAAATAGGTGGCGGTAAGGGCTTCCCCCGGAAATGGCAATACGGCAAGTGTTTACTCGCTGAATAGCCAATTCCTTTCTTGGCTTTTTACAAACTGCGGTAAAAGGGGCCTCGACCTAAAAGGGCCCCTTAATTACTGTGGGCTTCTTTGCGTTCAGTGCGTGCTAATCGGAAGTGCTGCTTTGTAAAAGGAGCCCATTGTCTTTTCTAGGCAAGTATTAATTTAGCAGGGAACAGACCCAAAGAAGAAAGGAATATTTTCCATTAAGTAGCAGCCATTTTTCAGTTACTCACCACCCAGACAGGTCTATGCAAATTTTCTCCCCCTCTCCCCCATTCAGTATCACTTTGCAGTTTTCCAAAGACGTTACCATTTTTCTCTTTGTTCAAAGCCAACCTAGACTAGGCTTTGAGATTCTGTTGGTATTTGTTTGAATCTGATTGTCTTCAACTTGTTTTATTCTCTGCAAATTAGACTACGTGGTTCTCAATTTTTCTACATGGCATCATTATCTTGGCACTGATCTGTAGATACGGAATTTCTTTTTCTTTCACATTATTCAGATTTTATATGTCTGTGTTTCATCTACCATTATAACAAAACTTACCATTTACCTGAGTTAGAAGCAACTACATTTTGAGCATGGTGCCCTCTTTAAGCTGAAGGACAGTGACATTACTCCACATGGCATTATTCCATCACACTTCTCTAATTAAGAGAGTCTTCCCTTAGCAATTTAGTGACACTAAAGTATGTATTATTCTAACTGGATACCAAAGTTGGACTTTGGTTTCCAGTTAGAATAATACATACTTTAGAATGACCTGCCAACTATGGGGCTCATTCTCAAAGCACTTAAACTTACAAAGTTCCATTGGTTATTATGGGGTCCTTTTACTACGGTGCGCTGAAAAATGGCCTGCAGTAGTGTAGACGCGCGTTTTTGGGCACACACAGAATTATTTTCCAGCGCACCTATAAAAAAATGCCTTTTGAAAACTGGACGTGCGGCAAAATGAAAATTGCCACGCGCCCATTTTGGCTTTGAGACCTTACCGCCAGCCATTGACCTAGTGGTAAAGTCTTACGTGGTAACCGGGTGGTAATGACCTATGCGCATCAAATACCCACTTGGCATGTGTCCAAGACGCACATCCGTATCGGACGTGCGCTAAAAATGAAATTACTGCAAGAGCCGGGCGGTAACTCTATTTTGGCGCACGTAGACGCTGATGCGGCTTAGTAAAAGGACCCCTATGTAGCTTTGTAAGTCTAAGGGCCCTGTTTACTAAGCCACACTAGCTTTTGAAGCATGTGCTAAGCATTAGCACACGCTAACCGTATAGATGCCCATAATATTCCTAAGGGCGTCTACAAGGTTAGCGCGTGCTTTTTAGCACGTGCTTAAAATGCTAGCACACCTTACTAAACAGGGCCCCAAGTGCTTTGAAAATACACCTCCATGTAGCATAGACCAATCAGGTCTTGCAGAATATTCTGTTTGTGGATTCCTTACTTTGAGTAGCCAAAGGGAACTGTACTTCTTTCTTACTAGGCAAGTTTTACAATAACAAGTTGTCTATTTTCCATTCAGAACATGCTGCTGTTCACTATAGCAATTCACACTTGGCAAATATGATGGTGATGCAAATACAGATAGACTGATAAACAGACCAGAAGCTGATTTTCTTTCCTCCTGTAATAGTTATATGTGCGTTTTGTAGGGCCTTCTTCTATTATACACATTTGTTTTGTCTTGAAAGTTAAACAGAAAGCAGAAATACATTGATTTTGGTCTTGAGTATCCTTTTCCTTGGACATACTAGCATAGCAGAGCACGTGTTTCTGGTAACATTCACACTGAAAGGAAAATCCATAAGTCTAAGTTGTAGTCCATCGGTGAACAGGGATTGCTTTTGACTCCCAGATCCATTTCACGATACTCTTTAGCAACCATTCCAGTTCTTAGGGCTGTATTTATTGGTAACTGATTTCAGTTAGATCATCACCTCTTGTGGTTTCTCCTTCAAGAATCCTTTGATGTCACTCTGATAAAGAACTGACTGCCACTCTTTGAATGGTTAAGTTCCCCTGCAGAAAAATTCCCTAAAAGAAAAGTCCATAAGCCATTACTAAGATGGACTTGGAAAAATCCACTGCTTATTTCTAGGATAAGCAGCATAAAATCTGTTTTACTCTTTTGGGATCTTGCCAGGTACAGTGGGGGAAATAAGTATTTGATCCCTTGCTGATTTTGTAAGTTTGCCCACTGACAAAGACATGAGCAGCCCATAATTGAAGGGTAGGTTATTGGTAACAGTGAGAGATAGCACATCACAAATTAAATCCGGAAAATCACATTGTGGAAAGTATATGAATTTATTTGTATTCTGCAGAGGGAAATAAGTATTTGATCCCCCACCAACCAGTAAGAGATCTGGCCCCTACAGACCAGGTAGATGCTCCAAATCAACTCGTTACCTGCATGACAGACAGCTGTCGGCAATGGTCACCTGTATGAAAGACACCTGTCCACAGACTCAGTGAATCAGTCAGACTCTAACCTCTACAAAATGGCCAAGAGCAAGGAGCTGTCTAAGGATGTCAGGGACAAGATCATACACCTGCACAAGGCTGGAATGGGCTACAAAACCATCAGTAAGACGCTGGGTGAGAAGGAGACAACTGTTGGTGCCATAGTAAGAAAATGGAAGAAGTACAAAATGACTGTCAATCGACAAAGATCTGGGGCTCCACGCAAAATCTCACCTCGTGGGGTATCCTTGATCATGAGGAAGGTTAGAAATCAGCCTACAACTACAAGGGGGGAACTTGTCAATGATCTCAAGGCAGCTGGGACCACTGTCACCACGAAAACCATTGGTAACACATTACGACATAACGGATTGCAATCCTGCAGTGCCCGCAAGGTCCCCCTGCTCCGGAAGGCACATGTGACGGCCCGTCTGAAGTTTGCCAGTGAACACCTGGATGATGCCGAGAGTGATTGGGAGAAGGTGCTGTGGTCAGATGAGACAAAAATTGAGCTCTTTGGCATGAACTCAACTCGCCGTGTTTGGAGGAAGAGAAATGCTGCCTATGACCCAAAGAACACCGTCCCCACTGTCAAGCATGGAGGTGGAAATGTTATGTTTTGGGGGTGTTTCTCTGCTAAGGGCACAGGACTACTTCACCGCATCAATGGGAGAATGGATGGGGCCATGTACCGTATAATTCTGAGTGACAACCTCCTTCCCTCCGCCAGGGCCTTAAAAATGGGTCGTGGCTGGGTCCTCCAGCACGACAATGACCCAAAACATACAGCCAAGGCAACAAAGGAGTGGCTCAGGAAGAAGCACATTAGGGTCATGGAGTGGCCTAGCCAGTCACCAGACCTTAATCCCATTGAAAACTTATGGAGGGAGCTGAAGCTGCGAGTTGCCAAGCGACAGCCCAGAACTCTTAATGATTTAGAGATGATCTGCAAAGAGGAGTGGACCAAAATTCCTCCTGACATGTGTGCAAACCTCATCATCAACTACAGAAGACGTCTGACCGCTGTGCTTGCCAACAAGGGTTTTGCCACCAAGTATTAGGTCTTGTTTGCCAGAGGGATTAAATACTTATTTCCCTCTGCAGAATGCAAATAAATTCATATACTTTCCACAATGTGATTTTCCGGATTTAATTTGTGATGTGCTATCTCTCACTGTTACCAATAACCTACCCTTCAATTATGGGCTGCTCATGTCTTTGTCAGTGGGCAAACTTACAAAATCAGCAAGGGATCAAATACTTATTTCCCCCACTGTACTTGTGACTTGGATTAGTCACTGTTGGAAACAGGATTCTGGGCTTGATGGAGCTTGGTCTGTCCCAGTATGTTACAATTCCTACAGCCTGAAGGACTACTTTTTCAATTTTCCCGATAGATTGGTGTGAAATCTATGAATATGGTGACTACTACCTTTCACTAGGCATTAACCTCTGATACCTGCTCAGAGCCCTTTATGGCTACTTCCCCCAACACATAAAATGTACCATGTTTGGTCAGTCTAAAGTTCTATCCAGGTCAGCATCATGGCTCCAACAGAGGCCAGTTAGAGGCCCACAGAAGTACCCGGTGGAACCCATAGAGTAGATCCATTCTTGGCTGCTCAATTCTAGATGCAAGTTTTGAATTCTCTAAGGATACCAATAATTGTTTATGGACTTTTCTTATAGGAAAACAAAAAGATTCAAACCCACTTATGCCAGATATCTTGACCACATCCTCCAGCAAAAAAAAGTACTATTTGCTTGCTCATTGAAGTGTCCTACTCGGAGTCTTCAAGTCTTTCCTAGAAGTGAAGCAGAAGAAAAAGGAACCTTCTGGACTTCCCTGTGATATTAAAGCCATCAAACTTCCTAATGTGAACTAAAACGAAAACTACATCTCTTCTGACATCACTGCCATTAGTCTGTGGAGACACAGCCATCTCCAATGAAAGGGTAGGAATTTTTAGGACCATCTTGCAAAAATATAGGCTCAAATTTGCCAATAGTATCAATGCTTCTATAAAATAATACGAGCATTTTTAGATGAACTTAGCTGAAAACATAGGTACCAGCTTTGTAGGAACCCAAGAATTTTGAGCAAATGTCTTCACTTTGTCCAAGGAGGAGTAATTTGTGCTGGGGTTAGCACCCCAATCATATTGGCTCCTATGGTTGAAAACAAAAAATGAATAGCCTACTCTGTCCATGCTGAACTCTTTAGTTCAATCCTGAGATTTATGAAAAGTAACTCATGTGATAGTGCAAAGTCATGGAGAATTACGCAGAAAACTGAACAGTGGATAAAATTAGCACCTATATTTACTAAGCGGCACTATGGGCGCATTAGCATTTTTAACATGCGTAAATGGTTTACACACATTAAACGCTAATGCGCCCATAGAAATGTATAGGCACATTAGAGATTTAACGCGCCTTTTAAATTTACAGGCGTGTTAAAAACACTTACATACCTTAGTAAACATACCCCTAAAATTGTTAAATCTTTTTATTCATTTTTTTTTACATTGTAAATGTTTAAAACATTGGAACGTCTCTGTTTTCACTTTATATTCTGATATTTGTCAACATTTGCTTATTTATTTATTGCATTTGTAGCCCACATTTTCCCACCTATTTGCAGGCTCAAAGTGGCTTACAATATTTCATGGATAATGGAAATGAGAAAAGAATATATAATTGGTGCTACAGAAGGATTTTGGGACGTGTGTAAGGAAATACATAATAATAATAGAGCAGAAGGCATTATTAGACATTTCTGGATGTAAGTAGGGTATTTCACGTGTTGATCTTTGTGGTATGTTTTGTCAAAGAGATGGGTCTTCAGTAGTTTGCGAAAGAAAGGATACTTTTGAAAGCTAACCAAAAGATGTATTAAGTTACTCCAATAAAAAAAGGTATTGCCTTATTTTCTATTTACATTGCAAAAAGTACCCAAATAAGACACAACATTCTTACATCTTAGCGCTTATAAAAAAGAGGTCAGGTAGAATAGCTGGAATACAATATTAATTTTACACTAAGTACACAATGATAGCATATTAGAAGTAGCAATGAAACGAATCTAGCCAGTACTACTGAAGCTATAAACCCACGCCAAAAAACCAACCCATTGCACGTTGTCTACTGCAACAGCAGCACGACTACACCGGAAAAACGCTACTTAGATTAACTACGATGAGGATATCTGTATAGCTGGAAAGCAACATACATCATAACCAAGGTTTCTTTCGCGTCCAGCCAATAGCAAGCAGAAACTGATGAAAAAAAAAAAGTAGCCCGCCGTGTCCGCCAATCACACCGTCAGCATGCGAAAAAGGCAGGACTTTCAACTTGCACTGACAGTCCCGACAGCCAATAGCCGAGTGGTACTGTCCGCTCAACCGAAAAAGGTGCAGATTAGCATAACGGGCGGGGACTAACTCCCGGAGGCTACCAATGAACCTTCGCAAAGCCTGAGGGGCAAACCCGGGCGGGAACATCTCCGGTGACGAGCAGCTGGGCCAGCGAACGAGAGCCACCCCTCCGCCCCCTCTTCTCCAATCAGGACGCTCTTCGCGACTCGAGCCCGCCCGTTTATCATTTGTATTTAATTCCCGGTTTCTGGTACGAGTCCTTCATTCTTCCCAGTACAGTCGTCGGAGTTATAGCTTACAAACGGGGGATATTATTCTTCAACGTAAAAAAAAATAATTTTTTTTTTAAATTACGTTTTATTATTATTTTTTGTTTAAAAAAAAAAAATCTTTCTTTCCGCGAATTTTCTGTGTTATTAAATCGCTAATAAAATGGCTGATACTGCAGTCGATACCACTACAGAAGCCCCCACTACCAAGGTAAAGAGAGAGAAAAAAAAAAAAGAAAGCATTACAAGGTTTTATTCCCCCCCCTCTAACCTGTGCTTTTTTTGCTTCATTGTTTGTGCGGTTTTCTTTGTTGTGCTCCACGCGCTCTTTTCATCCCTTCCTTTCTTGACAGATGTCGATTCTACGACCGCCTTACGCCTTTGACATAAAAATAAGCGCGCGCGCTGGGAATCTGTATATATTTGTTTTATGTGAAGTGGTGTGTGTGCGCGTGGGGGGGGGGGGGTTCTTTTCCCCCTGTCCCCACCCCCTCCTCCCGGTAAGGTCCGTTGGTGCCCTCCAGGTGCATGGAAAGGTGATGGGTGCGCGAAGATGGATTTTGCATCCTTTTTTTTTTCTAATTTTAAATGTATATTTTCTCTGGAGATCTTGTTACGGATTTGTTTTGGGTTTTTTTTCTCTCGCTGATAAATGTATTCCCACGTTGGGACGCGGCATCTGCTCAGCTTTACTTTCAAATCTTGTTTGTGTTATTAGGGATGCTTTGACTTTGACTCCCGCGCTTCTTCCTTCCTTCCTTTCTCTCTCCCCAATTCCCGGCTTTTTTTTTTGTTTTTACTTTTTTTTTTATTTTGCTTAATTTCTCGCGTAGCGGCCGTAAGTGGATGATGGGTTTCCGTGTTTCGCGGAGGAGGCGCGTTGAAAGACCCATTTCCCGCTCGCCCCGGGGGATCCGGAGGGAGGGGGGGGGGAGGGGGAGTAATGAGATGAAACCGGGTGACAAAAACCGAAGCGAACTTCACCCTTAACGCTAAAACAAAAAGCCCGAGATTTTTCCCCGCATCTGATCTGAAATCAGCGACTTCAAAATTTTTTTTTTTTTTTTTTTGTGAGAAAACATTTTTGTTTAAAAATGGTAAAAAAAAAAAAAAGTCACGTTGCAGAGCGGCGCGTGTTTCTAGCGCTTCGGTGCTCCGACCTCGCTGTACAGCCCGGTGAGTGAGGCGAAGGGCTATAAAAACGCGTCGCGAAAGCTGATTATTACTGATTATTATTAAATGTGGGATCGTTTTTCGTCTTCGCTGTGTCCGGCTCGGGGGCTTTTCGGGACGTCCCGGGAGCCGGACGGCGCGGTGGTGGTGGTGCTGCTGCTCAAAACCAGGGGCAAGAAAACGGCGGGAAGAAGGGCGGACGCGCGCGGCGGCCGCCGGCGGCGGCAAAAGAAACAAGGGAACGTTCGGAGACAAGAGGAGGACGACGAGGAGGAGCGCGTGCGTCCGACACAGCGGCTTTTATGAGGAGGAGGAGGGGGGGGGGGGGGAGGCGCGCGAGCTTCTTTGTTTGGCGCGAGAGCGCGCGCACCCCTCGCTTGCTTGCTGGGAAGGCGGGAGCGCTTGGCGCCTGGCAGGCTGGGGCTGCTGCGCTTAGCCGCGCAGGCGCGGACTAGTCTCGGGAGGAGAGAGGAGGAGCGAGCGGTAGAGATGCTTTTTGGCTCGTCCGTCCTCCCGCCCCCGCTTCTAGAGGGAGGATACTGGTAACCATGCAAATTGTGATCTCGAGTCAACGGCGCCTTTGTGCTTCCTCCCATCCCCTTTTCAGTGATGCAGAACCTCAAGACTTTACCCTGCTGGCTTCCTGGTGTTAGAGATGCGCGGCGACATCTCTCAGCGCTTATAAACCACACTAGTGCGCTTTCTGCGATTAGGGCCTAATTCTGGTCCCTAAAAATAAAGAAATGAATAAAAAGTCTGCCGTTTTGTAGCTGTTTTATTACATTCATCCAATAAAAAGATATCATCATGTATAATTGTTTATTGATCTCTATTTCAGTGGCTACGAAAACATCTATATGGAAGACTTTTATTTTCATGCCCCATTATTTCCCCATTTTGCACGTCTTGCTTCCCACGTTTTTCTGTTTTTATTTTTAGTCACTTTCACATCCCCATTTCGTTTTCTTGTGTTGTCCAGAGGTTTCTGTTTCAAAGATGGATAAAATGAAACTTGGCATGATTCATTTGCATTGCTACTTGTAAGGGGGGAAATACAGTGTATTATGTTAAGAAATAAGGTTTTAAAACAGTTTAAAAGATTTTAATTCACTTTTTTGCATTTTGCTTGTAAATGAATAAAACAAGTGTCCGTGTTGTGTGTTAACGCTTTCTTTTTTGCCATCTTGTAGATGGTGCCCCTGCTGAGCGCGTTCTACATTCTATTCATGCAACAAATTCTCTCCTGTGCCTTAGGATTTGAAGGAGAAGGAAAAGAAGGAAGTTGCAGAAGAAACAGATAAGGCAGAAAATGGAAGTGGTGATGCACCTGCCAATGGAACAGTGAGTGGGCATTTTCTTCCAGGAAATTCTTGCATTTTCCTAAAGCATGTGGAAACTAGTTTTTAATTTGTTCCTGTGTAGGAAGAAAATGGTGCTGTTCACAGTGAAGAAAATACTGAAGAGCCAGAGGAAGAAGATGATGATGAAGGTAGAGGCAATAATGTTGACCTAAAATGCTAGGGATTAATAGTTGACTTTTGCAGTTTGGATTCTAGCCATGGTTTTGGCATTGGAAATAGCTAGTACTATTTGAATGCATTATGTTTTATTTGACAAAACTCAAGTATAGTTGCACCATTGAGATTGGCACTTGAAACAGTGGCATATATTATGATTATGTAATTTACTTTAAGCTGAAGGTGAAGGAGAAGATGAGGAGGAAGGTGAAGAGGATGGGGGTGAGGAAGAGGCAGATGGCCATCCAGGGAAACGTGCAGCAGAAGAAGAGGTAATAATGGGTGGGGTTAAAGAATTTCACAACTGATGCACAGAAACAATAAAGGAGCTTTTTATTGAGCATTACAAAATCAGAATAAAAATCTTTTTCTGAAAATACAAATCCCTAGAAAGACAGTGGTTTGCTTAATAGCACATATTATCTTAAGTTGCAACATTACAAAAGCCTTTAGAACAGGGGTGGGCAACCTCGTTCCTGGAGGGCTGCAATCCAGTTAGGTTTTCAGGATTTCCCCAGTGAATATGCATGAGATCTAATTGCATGCACTGCCTCCATTGTATACAAGTAAATCTCATGCATATTTATTGGGGAAAATCTGACTGGGTTGCAGTCCTTGAGGACCGAAGTTGCCCACCCCTGCTTTAGAGGATCCTAATGTGGTATAAGGTAATTATTTATGGAATTGCTGCCAAGTTATCCAACTCCAGCAGTGACGTTTTGGCCAGTCCTTGTTTTGACCTTAACCCTAAAACAATGTGCTATCTGTAGTCCCAGATTCTACCTCTTGAAATCTACACTGCAGATCCTATAATGCATCAGGACACAGATGTTAGAAATTCAGGATTAGTCCAAAATATACTGCTTGTATCAGGGTAGTGTAGCTCTGCTATAGCAATAAGGGAAATGTGGATTATAAATATTAAAACTGTATTCATTCACAAAATTCCAAAGCATTGTCAGGCTTGGAAATAACTGTTCAAATGGGATAGATGAAACTGTTGGCATGTCTTTGCTCACATGCATTTCCTTCATATATATTTGATAGCCATTTCAATCAGTGCATTCTCGGATATATTCATTAGTGCCAACTCTGTGGGTGCTTGAGCATGCCAAACATTGAGAAATCTCCTTGATTGTGTCCAGAATTTCAGTTGGGTTTAGCACCTCCAATCACTTTGAAAAATTGGCCTTTACGGCTGTATTCATCTAAAACGTTTACTATATTTAAGTTTTGTTTTATGACCATGAATGCAGAGAAGATACGACATTGCACGTTTTATATATATTTTTTTCCTTTCATGTGAAGGAGGAAGTTGAAACTAAAAAACAGAAGACAGAAAATGGAGACTCCACAGAAGTTAAAAAAACAGCTTAAATCTCTAATGCTGAATTTTTATAGCTTAAGTGACATGGTTGACTTTAAATTGTAGAGAATGTGCTTTATATCTGTACATTTTACAGAACAACTTTTTATATACTGTAAACTCACATGCACTATAGACCTGTAACATCACACAACAAGATAGCTAAGGTTTTTTTGTAAAATGTTATTTATTGGTGCTTGTTTGTACTGGTTGACTGCTACAATAAAAGAAACATTGACTTTTGTTTTTAAGTGGTGGTTTAGCTTTGCTTTTTGTACATCGTTGAAGCACATGCCTTGCATTTTAGTACAGCCATGTGTATTCTTGAGTAAAGCTGCCTTCCTGTAATATAATGGTGTTTAGGATAGCAAGCTGATATGCAATGAAGGCCAAAGATTTGGGTCTTACTAAGCCAGGTTCAATCCGGTTCTTTCTGTATAGATCTTTGGACTCAATTTTTGTTGCTGTTTGGTATATATAGTTTGTGGTGCAAACAAGGTTTAAAATTCCAAGGTTCGCTATGTAAATTTTATCTTGTATCCAATGTGCTGTCAAAGTGTGTGTTTTGCAAAGATTTTGAGGAATTGACAACTAGTCTTCATTCTGCCATTTTGAATTAGATTTAAAAAAAACTGTATACCTCATTAGTTGATGCTTGACCACTACTTTGTATATTCTGGTTAAGTACTATAAATAAATCTTTTATAAAAAAAAAATGGATTCAGAATCTTTTTACATTCTTTACCTTTTTTATCTGCAGAATCTTTATGGTGCTCTGATTTATCCTGAAATACAGGGGCCCTTTTACAAAGGCACGTAAGGACATAGGCGCGTTTATGCGCCTGGTGGTAATTCCAACTTTGGCACGTGCTAAAAATGTTCTACGAGGGCGTTCCCGGTCGTAATCGGCAGTTGGTGCATGCTGGACAGTTATTGCATGGGTAACGCGTGAGCCCTCACCACTACTACTGCTTATTTCTAAAGCGCTACTAGACGTACGCAGCTCTGTACACTTGAACATGAAGAGACAGTCCCTGCTTGACAGAGCTTACAATCTAATTAGGACAGACAGACAGAACAAAGAAGAGATAAGGGAATATTAAAGTGAGGATGATAAAATAAGGGTTCTGAACAAAGTGAATAAGGGGTTAGGAGTTAAAAGCAGCATCAAAAAGGTGGACTTTTAGCTTAGATTTGAAGACGGCCAGAGGTGGAGCTTGACGTACTGGCTGAGGAAGTGTATTCCAGGTATATGGTGCAGCAAGATAAAAAGAACGGAGTCTGGAGTTAGCAGTGGAGGAGAAGGGTTGCAGATAAGAGAGATTTACCCAGTGAACAGCGTTCCCGGGGAGGAATGTAGGGAGAGATGAGAGTGGAAAGGTACTGAGGAGCTGCAGAGTGAATGCACTTATAGGTCAATAAGAGGAGTTTGAACTGTATGCGGAAACGGATAGGAAGCCAGTGAAGTGACTTGAGGAGAGGGCTAATATGAGCATAACGACACTGGCGGAATATTAGTCGTGCAGCAGAATTTTGAACAGATTGAAGAGGAGAGAGATGGCTAAGTGGGAGACCTGTAAGAAACAAGTTGCAATAGTCTAAGCGAGAGGTGATAAAGAGTGTATATGAGGGTTCTGGTAGTGTGCTCAGAAAGGAAAGGGCGAATTTTGCTGATATTATAGAGGAAGAAACGACAGGTTTTAGCAGTCTGCTGAATATGTGCAGAGAAGGAGAGGGAGGAGTCGAAGATGACCCCAAGGTTAGGTGATGAGACAGGAAGGATGAGAGTATTATCCACAGAAATAGAGAATAGGGGAGGAGGAGAGGTTGGTTTATGGGGAAAGATGAGAAGCTCAGTCTTGGTCATGTTTAGTTTCAGATGGCGCTGAGATATCCAGGCAGCAATGTCAGACAGGCAGGCTGATACTTTGGCCTGAATTCCTGCTGAGATTTCTGGTGTGGAGAGGTAGATCTGGGAGTCATCAGCGTAAAGATGATACTGAAAACCATGGGATGAGATCAGAGTACCAAGGGAAGAAGTATAGATGGAGAAAAGAAGAGGTCCCAGGACAGATCCTGAGGTACACCAACTGATAGTGGGATAGAAGTAGAGGAGGATCCAGAGTATACACTAAAGGTACGCTGGGAGAGATAAGAAAACCAGGAAAGAACAGAGTCTTGAAATCCATGTGAGGACAGCCTATGAAGCAGTAGACTGTGATCAACAGTGTCAAAAGCAGCAGATAGCTCGAGAAGGATGAGTATAGAATAGAGACCTTTGGATCTGGCCAGGAACAGATCATTGGAGACTTTAGCAAGCGCTGTTTCAGTTGAATGAAGGGGGCGAAAGCCAGATTGAAGTGGATCAAGAATAGCTTGAGATGAAAGAAAGTCAAGGCAATGGCGGTGAACAGCACGTTCAAGTATCTTGGATAGGAAAGGGAGGAGGGAGATGGGGCGATAGTTGGAAGGACAGGTAGGGTCCAATGAAGGTTTTTTAAGGAGTGGTGTGACTAGCATGTTTGAAGGCATCAGGAACAGTGCACTGGACAGTGAAAGATTGAGGATATGACAGATAAAAGGGATGACAGTAGGAGAGATAGTGTTAAGTAGATGGGTGGGAATAGGATCAGAGGAACAGGTAGAGGAGGAAATAAGATGTGTAGTTTCCTCTTCAGTCAATGGGTGGCATTAAGGGCTCAGGCAGTAAATAGAGACTTGTGCTGGTTTAATTTTGCCACACAGTCTATTTCCTGGCCCCAGCCCCCCCCCTTTTCCAGACACAGTGGAGAAAGGGTCCTGCGCACATTCAATACATGCGCCCACACGGTAGCAGGCCACTCATTGCGCCTTTATAATAAGGCCACACAGTGTTTGCAATTTTTTGGAGCTGAGAAGTAGCACAAAAGGCTAGAAATGAGTTTTACTATTATGAAAAGAGTGGTGTGGTAGCCGTGTTAGTCCACTTTTAAAGGTAATCAATAGAAATCAAACAATAAAACATGGAAAAGAAAATAAGATGATACCTTTTTTATTGGACATAACTTAATACATTTCTTGATTAGCTTTCGAAGGTTGCCCTTCTTCTTCCGATCGGAAATAAGCAAATGTGGTAGATGACTGTCAATGAAATTGCTTGGAAGTTTTTCTTATATATACTGTCATCTACCACATTTGCTTATTTCCGATCTGACGAAGAAGGGCAACCTTCGAAAGCTAATCAAGAAATGTATTAAGTTATGTCCAATAAAAAAGGTATCTTATTTTTTCCATATTTTATTTTGTTTGATTTCTATTGATTATTATGAAAGAAATGCCTATTGAAAACACCGAACTTCTAAAACTTTAGTGCTTTGCTGTGAGCTAGAAATCTAGGTGTTTTTTTTTTTTACTATAGACAGGTTAGCTTGAGTTACCTGCAGCAGGGCCCATTTTAATCCTATGGCCCTGCTGCAGATAAGTTCATCTTTAGTAAAAGACCAACCCCCCCCCCCCCCCCCCCCCCCCCCCCCCCCCCCCCCCCCCCCCCCCCCCCCCCCCCCCCGCCCCCCCAAAAAAAAAAAAAAAAAAGAAAACAACAAACAAACATGCTGAAGCTTGGCTTTTAGGAATACAACATGTTTATAGAAAAGGGTAGTGGGATTCATATATTTCACTTTACAAATTGTCAAATGAATTGTTAGAATTTTTTTCTGAATGGAATTCCGTTCTTGGAAGAAATCTTGACTAATTAAGAAATAGGCTTTATGATTTGAATAAGCAACAGTCAAGGTTGCTTATTTGGTGAGCACTACTCCATTCTAAAGTGATCATTTCGATATTCCTATCTCACACGCTGCTGCCTCCCATAAAATATAGGGAAAGGGAATGGGACTTAATATTACTTTCTTTCTGTGTTTTTTCCAACTACATTCAAAGTGGTTTACATATTATATACAGGAACTGGGACTTGATACACAGCCTTTCTGAGGTTTTTGCAACTACATTCAAAGCGGCTTACATATATTCAGGTACTTATTTTGTACCAGGGGCAATGGAGGGTTAAGTGACTTGCCCAGGGTCACAAGGAGCTGCAGTGGGAATTGAACCCAGTTCCCCAGGATCAAAGTCTGCTGCACTAAATTGCACCACCACCCTCCAAATTCCCTAATTCTAGCCTCTGCTTAAGATGGGAAGGAGCAATCCTATAATTCTCTTTGTGGAATCTAATACTATGTTGAGGCATGCTTAACTTGGAAAGCATTTCCAAAATTAAGGGGTCTTTTACTAAAATCAAAACATGTTATTCCTATGGGCCCTGTTGCAGATAACTCAAGCTGAGCTTTAGTAAGAGAACCCCCTAAGCTGCATGTGTTTCTTACCTTTTTATTATAATCTAAATGGATTCTAGGACTCCTCAAAATATTTGAATGTGAGTGCAATGCAAAGGGAGAAATATATAACAAAATACTAGATGACATCTACAAAAGACTGATTTAATCTAAGCCCAGCTATTTCTATTCATGCTGCTAACACTATAAACCCTGCTGCCAGCCATATAGCATGAATGCTTGTAGAACACTACTCAATTATACGCCAAGCCTCCTACATAGCTGAGAATGTAAGATCAAAAAATGTGGATTGAGCACAGCATTATTTGCCATAATTTGTTTCCCCTTTTGTTTGCCACTGACAAATCTCATGGAGGCTATTGTCATTGGTACTTGTTCTTTGATTCCAGATGAGTTATTTAGTAAGATAAGCATTTTTCACTCTACAAAAAAAAGAAAATGCATTTTTCAAATGGAGTTCTATGTCAACTTGATTAATTGGCTGTATACTTTCTGAGTTGACCCACAGAAGGTAGTAAAAGTAGAAATAGCTACATGTCAGTTTTATAACATTTGGTACTTTACTGGAATAGTTCTTGATTATTCTCATTGGGCTTCTCTTTCCTACCTATTTTGTTAGAACCAGTGAATACAACTAGTTCTCATGCATATTTATTGGAGAGTGTATAAAAACCAAACTGGCTAGAGCAGTTTCTAACTCCAAGAATTTGAGAACTATAATCTTAACCCTTCTTAAAGAAGTTATTCATAAAATCCTTGGACTACAGTTTATTTGGATTTTAGTCCAACACATTCATGCTTTATTAACAAGAAGGGTCTGCACTGTTGTTATTTGAAATAAAAATGAATTCCTAAAGTTTGGGGAGAAAGAGGTTCATTCTTGAGGGTGACACATAGAGGGAAAAGGTTCTGGATGGGTTGGCGGACAAATCCTAGTTGGGGGACCAGGAAGTCTGCAAGATGGGGTCAGCAGGCTGAATATTAACCAGCTAGCCTAGCTTCTCATCAATTAAACAGTTTTATTTAAAATGAAGCTTCTCAACTCCATTTTCAGTGCCAATTTTGTAAACCATAAAGCCCTATGAGGAGCGCTATTTTCTTTGCTGAAGCTCTAATCAAATCATACAGAAAAACTGACCCTATCTTAACCTTTCAGACTCCCTGGTTCCCCAACCAGTTGTATTGTCTGCCATCCTATCCAAAACCTTTTCCACCCACCTGAACCATGCCTTAGCTTCAAGACTACCACAAACTAGCACCTGCAAGGCTAAGGCTGAAACATTAAAGGCCTTTGTGGAAATGTGGATTAAGGTGGGCCTGGGGCCTTGATAAATGGAGCCACACAGCAGTTTAAAAGGTAAACAATTTGTTAATGTGCCAGGGTTTGGGGAGAATTATGTTCACTTATAGGAAGAAAAATAAACACAACCAACCAGTTCTTAGACTCACAAAATATCGTCCTATGGCCTGCTTTGGCAGGGCCATGGTATGCACTGCTGTCTCTCAGAAAAACAGTATAGTCAGCTTGTCTCAGGCTTGGGACTCAGAGATAAAGTCTCGTCAGATACCAGTCACCAGCTGGCTGCCAGTCATGTTTTCAAATACAATTCTGCAAAGCTCCAAGATGAACCTGGCCTAACTGGGTGCATTACGAATGCTGGCTCCTCCCACGACTAAATGGCTTGGATTTGGTCGTTTCTGAGATGGGTGTCCTCGGTTTCCATTATCGCTGAAAACCGGGGACGACCATCTGTAAGGCCGACCTAAATGTGGAGATTTGGGTGTCCCCGACCGTATTATCGAAACGAAAGATGGACGCCCATCTTGTTTCAATAATACGGGTTTCCCTGCCCCTTCGCGAGGCGATTATGCCCCTTCACGTATGCATGTAAGCCCTCCAGGGACAGGTAAAAGCTTACTATACCTGCATGTAATTTGTCCTGAGTTATTACTGAAAAAGCTTAAAGTAAATCCAAACTTATTAGCCAGACTCCAAGTACACATCTGCCAGATTCGGGATTAAGCCACAGTCTGTGGCCACTGGCTAGGAATTGCCAGGATGGCTGGGTTAATCCTGGATAAGGGTGATTACAATTGAAGGAAAATTCCTGGGTAAGGTTTATATTTATTTATTGTAAACACTTCTAACCTGTCAATAAACTAGGCGGTTTCCATAAAACACACACACCAATGTAAAACAAAATATCAATTAACAGAAATATAACATAAAATACTACTAACATAATCCAAAACTGCACTATATCAATAAAATGATTTTACAAAAAGCTGTGTGTTTAATTTTTAATAATTTCTTAAACTGCTGGAAGCTAGCAATTAAGCGAAAAGCTTGTGGTGCTCCAGCCCTAGCAAGATGGAAACTGAAAGGAGCAGAAGAAAAACTGCCATGCTGGAACCTACCAAACATTTCTCCAATTGCTAACTCTGACAGTTGATTTAATTAGCAAATAGCTTTCATAGGTTATGTCAGAAAGGTCACGCATAAGAGCTGTCTGGGATGTGAGTGGTAACAGATACATCTTTAAAGGGATAATAGTTGGCATAAGCAGGGTTAGGCTTATTTTACACAAAGCCCCCCCCCCCCCCCCCCCCCCCCCCCCCCCCCCCCCCCCCCCCCCCCCCCCCCCCCCCCCGTCCAATGATTACAGTCTATGTGGGGTAAGTACAGCATGGAAGAATTATAATGGAAGATTTTTGCAAACAATATTCAGCCTACAGCGGTCAGTGTATTTTCAGAACAGCAGCTGCTGTGGGTTTTCTATGCCCAGATATTCAATGCTGAGCTGGACCTGGATACCAGTGCTGAACATCTATCTACTATAATAAAAAGCACCTCCAATATTCTGAAAGCTGACTCCGTGGCAGTGAAGGGTTTGTAGGGTTCGCGCTGGCTGTAACCATCTCCTGTCCTGCCCTCGCGTCAAAACGTGATGATGTCGAGGGCGGAACAGTGAGAGGGAAGGGCATGCTGCAGAGTTGCCAGGCAAAAAAACGCGACGTCTCACGCATGAGGGTGCCATTGTCCCTCCCTCCCAGTTCCAGGCCCCCTCACTCCAATTTTTAAAAGTTTTCTTCACTTACCAAGTCAGGGTTACGGTGGCCGCCAGCAGCGGTAAAATGTGTGCAGGCTTGGCCCTTCTCTCTCAGCTGTGGTCCTGCCCTCATTTCCTGTTTCCGCAAGGGCGGGACCACAGCTGAGAAAGAGAGAGAAGGGCCGAGCCTGCACGCATTTTACCGCTGCTGCCCGCCGCCGTAACCCTGACTTGGTAAGTGAAGATGACTTTTAAAAATTGGAGGGAGGGGGCCTGGAACTGGAAGGGAGGAAGGGAGGGACGACAACCCTGGAACTCGGAGGGAAGGAGGGAGGGGGATGACCCTGGAACTCGGAGAGCAGGAGGGGACGACCCTGGAACTCGGAGGGGGGGATGACCCTGGAACTCGGAGGAAGGGGGGACGACGACCCTGGAACACGGAGGGGACACTGGAACTGGGCGGGAGGGAGGGGGGCCCCCGGCACACACTCTCAATCTCACACACACACACTCTCTCACACAGACACACTTGCACCCAGTCTCACTCTCTGTCACACACTTGCACATTCACTCTCTCTCTCACACACAGTCACTCTCACACACACTCTCTCAAACATACACACTCTGAGGAAAACCTTGCTAGCGCCCATTTCATTTCTTTGAGAAACGGTCCTTTATTACTAGTTCAGTTATAAAGTGGCCGCTGGCACTTATTTGGGCAGCATGTATATATTCAGACCAGTACCTGTACCAGCATTTCTGCTGTCCTAACTATATCCAGATAGTATCCGGCTACTGGACTAAGGGACATTTATTTACTAAGCAATTTGCAGGGGTTTTAGCATGTGCTAACAGTTAATGCGAGCCCAGGCAAATGTTTAGTATGTGTTAAAATAGCCAGTGAGTTAAAAGTCTGATGCTGTTTAGCACAGGAAGTGGGGGACTCAGCAGGATATGAGCAGGAAATGGGCGTGGACTGGTAGGCAGCACGCCCTAACTCAGATGTGCAGTTACAAGCAGATGATCAAAAGCCCCACGCTGTTCCAAACAATGCTCTAAAATAGTGCTGGAACAGCGTGGGGCTTTACCACACCAATGATCAGAGACAATTGCATGCTGTCAAAATCCCAAACCTGTCAAACACAGGGGCTGGAGGTCCATGGGACCACCAGGCCCCAACTACCCCTGCCCCGAGCAACGTGGGCTGGAGGTCGGGCGAACCTCTGATCCCCCCCCAGGTGGGCGACCAACAAACTCCCTCACCCCCCGCGACAGGGGGGCTGGAGGTCCGCTGGACCTCCAGTCCCCCCGATGATCCCCCCCCCCAGGTTCAGGGAGGGCTGGAGATCTGGTGGGTCTCCAGCCCCCACTAGTCCCCCAGCGAGGGGTCCGTGGTGGTTCAGTCCCCCCTACCTCGTGTGTTGGAGGAGGGAGGGTAGTCTGCCTCCCTCCTCTTCCTGCGATGCCGCAAAATGGCGGCGCCCAGCCCTGCCCAGTGTATCCTGGGATGCACTGGGCAGGGCTATACACCATATAAGGGAGCCTGAACCACCAGGGACCCCTCACTGGGGGACTAGGGGGGGGGCTGGAGACCCACTGGATCTCCAGCCCTCCTTGAACCTGGGGGGGGGGGGATTGTCAGGGGGGACCGGAAGTCCAGCCCCCCCTGTCGCTGGGGGGGGGGGGTGGTTGGTCACCAGGGACCTTTTGTTGGGGGAGTTATGGGGGTATCGTTGGGGGGACTTCCAGCCCTCTGTTGCTGGCAGGTTTGTTGTTGGGGGGGGAATAGGGGCCTGCCAGCATGCAAATGCATGCTGGGCAGGGCTCACCATTCCTCCCCAATGATCTGCAAACCCTAATACCAGCTCGGAGCTGGCATAGGGTTTGCCGCAACCAGCGACCCAATCTTTGGCGCGCTGGTCGCTGATCATTGGGGATGAATATATTTAGCCCTGTTTCACGAGCTCGAGGGCTCTGATCATGGGGTGTTAGCAAACGCCGATGCTAGTATGGCGCTAACAGTCCCTAGCCCTACTACTACTCCACTATTTGACATTTCTAAAGCGCTACTAGGGTTACGCAGCGCTGTACAATTTAACATAGAAGGACAGTCCCTGCTCAAAGAGCTTACAATCTAATGGACAAATGTACAAACAGTCAAGTAGGGGTCGTCAGATTGGGGCAGTCAGGATTTCCTGAAAGGTATAAAGGTTAGGTGCCGAAAGCAACATTGAAGAGGTGGGCTTTGAGTAAGGATTTGAAGATGGGTAGGGAGGGGGCTTGGTGTAAGGGCTCAGGAAGTTGATTCCAAGCATAGGGTGAGGTGAGGCAGAATGAGCGGAGCCTGGAGTTGACGGTGGTTGAGAAGGGTACTGAGAGGAGGGATTATGTCCTGTGAGCGGAGGTTTCGGGCAGGAACGTAAGGGGAGATGAGAGTAGAGAGGTAATGAGGGGCTGCAGACTGAGTGCATTTGTAGGTAAGAAGGAGAAGCTTGAACTGTATGCGGTATCTGATCGGAAGCCAGTGAAGTGACCTGAGGAGAGGGGTGATATAATGGTTCAGGCGGAATATAAGACGTGCAGCAGAGTTCTGAATGGATTGAAGGGGGGATAGATGGTTAAGTGGGAGGCCAGTGAGGAGTAGGTTGCAGTAGTCAAGGCGAGAGGTAATGAGAGCGTGGATGAAAGTTCGGGTGGTATGCTCAGAGAGGAAAGGGCGAATTTTGCTGATGTTGAAGAGGAAGAAGTGACAGGTCTTGGCTGTCTGCTGGATATGCGCAGAGAAGGAGAGGGAGGAGTCGAAGATGACTCCGAGGTTGCGGGCGGATGAGACGGGGAGGTTGAGGGTGTTATCAACTGAGATCGAGAGTGGAGGAAGAGGAGAAGTGGGTTTAGGTGGAAAGACGATAAGCTCGGTCTTGGCCATGTTCAGTTTCAGGTGGCGGTTGGACATCCATGCAGCTATGTCGGATAAGCAGGCCGATACCTTGCCCTGGCGTTTGCTTCTGATCACCCCCCTGTTAATGCGAGTTCACCTAAAATCACCACAATAGGTGGTGTTAGGCGCATCCATGTTCACAGCAGATCTGCCAGGTCTCCCACTTTTGCGGGTCATCTCCCGCACTCTCGCTGGAATCTCCCACTGACCAGCTTCCCCTTCCAGCAGCAGCAGGAGACGTCTTAATAAAACATCATCTCCTACTGCTGCGGGACCAGTCTCGTCCTCCTGCTGCTGGAAGGGGAGGCAACTGCTGGTGCCGCAGGCCGCAAATAGGGGTGTGTCAGGGGTGGAGCTGTGGGCAGATCAGGGTGGAGCCATGGGTGGGGATGGGTGGAACTGTGGGTGGAGTGGGGTGGTCTGGGAGCATGCCCTGAATCTCCCGCTTAAAAGTTTGGCCCCCTCGGCAGCTCTGTCATAGCACCTGAATGTGAGGTGCATTAGAGATCTTGTCTTTATGTGCAGCGCAAATACTAGACGTGCCCCCAACAGTTGCCCTTAAGCCTTTGCCTGTTAACCCGTGTTAAATGCAAAACCCTAATAAATATGCCCCTAAATATTGCCAATAATTGGCAATGTCTGGCTCTGTCCAGACTCTGCCTCAGACCACCCTGGCACTGTCCCAATTATCAGCAGCAATATGGACTAGATTCAGTAAATTGCACTGAAAAAATCAGCACAGGTTATAAGTACATAAGCTCCGCCATACTGGGAAAAGACCAAGGGTCCATCAAGCCCAGCATCCTGTCTCCGACAGTGGCCAATCCAGGCTTCAAGAACCCGGCAACCCCCCCCCAAAAAAAACAAAAAAATTAATAATGTTCAATGGACTTTTCCCTCAGGAATCTGTCCAAACCCCCTTTAAATTCCGTAAGGCCAGCCGCCGTCACTACATTCTCCGGCAACGAGTTCCAGAGTCTAACTACACGCTGAGTAAAGAAAACCTTTCTCCTATTTGTTTTAAATCTACCGTATTCTAGCTTCATCTTGTGTCCCCTGGTTTTGTTATTGTTTGAAAGTGTAAACAAACGCTTCATATCTGTCCGCTCTGCTCCGCTCATTATCTTGTAGACTTCTATCATATCATCCCTCAGCCGCCTTTTCTCCAAGGTTCATTCATCTTTCGAAATGAGGAGAGAGGAACATCTCTTATTGCTTGGCTTTTAAACTTTTGGATTTCCCAGATGATGCTTTGCCTCATACTCCACTTTCAAGTGCATTCCTGATGAGGCCCAACTTAAGCCTTCAAATACAAACCAGCTCTGGCTTTCCGGATAAGCACATGAAAATTAAATATTCTTATCTGAATTTCACCTACTAACATAGGAATATGTTAGTCTTTACTACTGAGGTCCTGATAAATTTAATCTTTTCACCCTCAAAGACTTGGATTAGTCATCCATGTACTAGTGCAACTGTTCGTAACCAGGGGAAGAGACAGGGCTGCCGAGAAGTGGCATACCCAGGGTAGTTGACACCCGGGGCTGGTCATTTTTTAACACCCCCCCTCCAAAATCCAGTACTAGGCATACCAAGAATACAAAATACTCAGGACCTATAGAGCAATTCTAGCATACCATAAGCAGTAATTTCTACAAGTCCCACAAGGAAAAGGAAAGCATCTTAAACACTACAGTGAGCACTAGAACATCAATTCACCTATTGTAAAATGAAACCAGACAGAATAGTACAGATCGTCAATCCTGAAAAGTCAATGCCAACTGAAAGCCATGTCTTTTTCACAAACACAGACACACCCTAATCCACTATAGAATAAGTAATCATAAACATTTTATTTAGACAAAAATTAAACTGAACCCCCGATGCCAGACTCTGCATACAATGCAACACCACAGAAACAGAAAATGTCCCCTAGTAGATCCAAGATGGCGCTGCTCTACTAGGACGCTCTGAACCTCATTTCCGCTGAGATGCCTAAACGTAGAGGGAGAGTAGCTGGCAGAACTTCCCCGCGTCCACCCCCCATATCGGGTCCAATTGACCGCTACATGAGAGCAAGAGCAGCTGTACCTGATGGCGGAATGCCTCCGGTAGGGAACGCCAGCGAACGAGAGATTTTGGCTTCCCCCGGACTTGAGACAACATTGAGCCCCACCGCACGCACTCCACCACCTCAACCGCTCGGTGCGAGTTCGTTCCTCCTTGACCCGACGGGGTCTCCCTCGGTAGGAGCAGGAGACCCGGAAGAGCTAAGTTTCGCTTTCATCGGAGGACGGAATGGAGGGCAGTTTGCCCATATCGACGCAGAGCAATAGGCTGAGAGAAGCTGAGGGACCAAGCGAGACGAGTGTAAAGTCTTCAGCAAGGTTTGATTTTCCTACTGAATTAGTGACTAAACCAAAAGATGTGACTTTAGATTCCCTGTGGGATTTGATGTCTAACCTGGGACAATTTTTTCTCAAACAATTTAATGAAGTTTTACCTAAGGTGAATAACATTGAAAGTGGCTTGCAAAAACAAGAGGAAGAGATTAAAGCTTTAAATGAAAAAATGTAGAAAATTGATCAAAAAGTTATGAACTTGGAAACGCAGCAAATTACGATGATAAAGGACTTAACAAATCTTAGGCAAAAAATGGAGGTTTTTGATAATTACACTAAGAATCACAATTTGAGATTTGTTAACTTTCCTAGGTTACAAAATGTTCTTCCACTTGAGATGTTGAAACGTTATTTCCTTGAAACTTTGAATATTTTGGAAAAAGATTTTCCACCTTTTTCACAAGTCTATTACATCCCAGAAAAAAACACGAATCCAGAATCTGAAAAACCTATTGACATTTCTCTTTTGCTTGAGACCTCTGATTCGGAATTGGCGACAGCAGCCACCTTGGTGGCAACTGTCGCATTGATTCCTGACAAGAATTGGATTTTCTGTTTGTTTTTCCGTAATAAGGATAAACCCTTTTTGGGTTTTAAAGTAATGTTATTCCCTGACGTCTCCAAGGAGACGAGACGACGGAGGAAACAATTTTTGCTCCTCAAGCCTGGGGTTCTGCACTTGGGGGGTACCTTTTTTATAAGATACCCCTGCAAGTGCATAATCAGGCTGGGGGGAAAAAAGTATGTGTTTACTGAACCTGGACATTTGTCTTCGCTAATCATCTCAGCTAAGAAGGAGAAGCATTAAAGATAATGTATAGTTCCTAATAGAGAAGGATTTCCTTGTATTAGTTCCTGAGTTATAGTTCTCTCTAAATTTAAATTCATGGATCTCTAATTATGGACTTGAGTGTCTTATGTTGCTGAAAGTGTAAAGATTTATTTGCTCTTCCTTATTTTCTTTTTTTTTCCTGTTTAAAAATTATTTGTTAATCGACTCTTTCCTGAACAAGATGGTTTCTTGTAAAAATTGTTTAAATGAATAAATAATAAATTAAAAAAAAAAAAAAGAAAATGTCCCCTAGTACTGTGCAAAATATAAAGACAGCAGATGTAAATTTGAAAAAAAATCCTAACAAATACCAATCACCACTTTACAAATGAACAAATAGAAATAAAACAAATATAGAACATAAAATAATACCATTTTATTGGACTAATACAACAGGAGTTGGCTAGTAGCCAGTGCAGCAGACTCTGGTACACTTATGGTGGAAAGTGTGAGCCCTCAGAAAAACACTAAATGCCTGCTGTTAAATGTGTATATCTTTGATCCTGTTTCATGGTCGTCCTATTATTAGGTTTCAATTTACTGCTTTCAAGTTTACCTCATTTATTGTATTTATGTTTATTCTTGGTTATTTTACTATTGTTATGCAGTTAACAAAATTGTGAGTTTTATGTTAAACTGTACCTGCTGTACGCAGCCTTGGGTGAATCTCTTCATAAAGGTAGTTAATAAATCCCAATAAAAAAAAATACATTTAGCTTTCAGAGGCCAAAACCTCCTTCTTCAGATCAATACAGTATAGTGCTGTTACAGTATCCTATCCTGACCTGAAGAAGAGGGTTTTGTTCTCTGAAAGTTAGTCAAAATGTATTAAAATTAGTCCAATAAAAAGATTATCTTATATACATGTTCTATTTATAACACATCTACAATACTACTTTATCCTAAAGCAAAAAAATAAAAATATATATTTTATTTACAGTTTGTTGTCTCTGGTTCTGCTTCCATCTCAGCCCCCCCAGACCTAGTCCCTTTCTCCCATCTGAGCCCCCCACCCAGTCACCTTCTCCCATCTGAGCCCCCCCAGACCTAGTCCCCTTCTCCCATCTGATCCACGACCCTCTTCTCCTGCCACCCGGCACCCAGCCTTAAAAAAAAAATCTGTGAAGCATCTGCTCTGGTCTGCCGTAAAGGAAGCAAATTGCCTCATTGCGTCGGCCCTTCCCTCACCGTGTCCCGCCCTCTGATGTAACTTCCTATTTCCGTGAGGGCGGGACATGGTGAGGGAAGGGCCGACGCGATGAGGCGATTTGCTTCCTTTACAGCAGACCACAGCAGATGTGAGGCGCTTCACAAGTTTTTTTTTTAAAGGCTGGGTGCCGGGTGGCAGGAGAAGAGGGTCGTCTGTCCGTCGACGGAGTTGGTAGGCAGGTGGGGACTGCGGCACCAGTGGAGCACCCCCCCACCTGCTGACACCCGGGGCGGACCGCCTCTACCGCCCCGCCCTTGGTACGCCACTGCTGCCAAGAGACCAGGCAGGGCCCAGGGCAAGGCTGCCGCCCCCCTGTCTGGGCCGCCGCCGTCCCCCCACCCCCTCCCCCACTCGGGCAGCTGCTGCTCCATGCCCCCTGCCACTGCAGATCCTTCTCTTCTGGCTCCCAGTCACGGCAGAAACAGGAAGTACCTGACATCAGGAGGAGAGACTCGGAGAAGGCAGGAGGTCCTGCAGAGTGGTGGGTCAGACAGAATACTTCAGCCTGCATTGGTCTCCTGCTTGTGTGTGTACCGGCTGGGTTAGCAGCACGTTAACGTATCATGTTACTAACCCGGCCGGTACACAGGAGCAGGAGACCAATGCAGCGGCAGCCTGCCTGAGACACCTTCTGCCTTCCTGCCATGGAAATCTTGCAGACACGGTGGCACTACCTGCTGCACCCCCCCCCCCTCTTGGAGGCCGGGCCTGGCAAATTCTGCCACCCCCTCTCCGCGGCGCTGGGAAGAGGTCACACAGGGTGTGGAGAAGGCAATTTATTGAAACTTTCTAGAGAGGTGCAGGCAGTTATTAGGATGGTTTTCAAAGGGATTTGCCTGGGCAACTTAATAGCTGTGTAAATTCATTGGGCTGAAAACGTCTCTTATGATTCATTACAGGTACATTATTCAACAACATTATGTACAATTTATGTTGCACTGAAGCTTTAAACAGTGTAACTGTGTATTGTGTAATTCTAGCAACACGTTTTTTTTTTTTTTTGTTTTGTTATATTTGTACCCTGCGCTTTCCCACTCATGGCAGGCTCAATGCGGCTTACATGGGACAATGGAGGGTTAAGTGACTTGACCAGAGTCCCACTAGCAACATTCCATGTAGAAGTCGGTCCTTGCAGATCACCAATGTGGCAGCGCAGGCTTCTGTTTATGTGAGTCTGATGTCCTGCACGTACGTGCAGAACGTCAGACTCACATAAACAGAAGCCTGCACAGCCTTCTACATGGAATGTTGCTAGTGGAATAGCAACATTCCATGTAGAATCTCCAATAGTAGCAACATTCCATGTAGAATCTCCAATAGTATCTATTTTATTTTTGTTACATTTGTACCCTGCGCTTTCCCACTCATGGCAGGCTCAATGCGGCTTATATGGGGCAATGGAGGGTTAAGTGACTTGCCCAGAGTCACAAGGAGCTGCCTGTGACTGAAGTGGGAATCGAACTCAGTTCCTCAGTTCCCCAGGACCAAAGTCCACCACCCTAACCACTAGGCCACTCCTCCACTCCCGTTTGCAGTTTACATTGTTAGCTGCTAACAGTTAGCGACATATGTAACAGTTAGTAGCTCTAGTGTACCTAGGGTGGGGCGGTGAGGGTGGTCCACCCCGGGCGCTGGCAGCAAGGGGGTGTGCGGAGCAGGAGCGCGCTGCTGGCTCTGCCGGTCCCCTGCCCCGGAACAGGAAGTTGATATCTGAAGGGGGCAGGGGACCAGCAGAGCCGACAGCATGCACCTGCTCCGTATACCCCCTTGCTTGGAGGAGGGGGGTGCGAGCTGCCTGGGGGGGGGGGGGGGTGCACTGCCTATGTGCCACCCAGTGGTGGTGGTGGGGAGTGTGCTCCTTCTCGGGTGCCATATAAGGTAGGTACACCGCTGGCTAATCACCAATATTCAGCAGCACGAAACCGGGCAGTGATACTGACTATTAGCTCTGACCGGCCACGTTTGAAGTGGGCAGGTCAGGAACAGTACAGGGAGCAGAATTGTCGGCAAAAGCTGGCAGGGGTCAGGATTGTGGTTTGGGGGAAGTAGCTGGCAGTTATGCGGGTGCCGGCAATATTCAGTTAATATTGGCCGGGACCTGTGTAACCTCCGGCGGCCTGAACCACTTGACCTAGCACTGAATATTGGGGCCTAATTTAGCCGGTGGTGGTCAGTGTCTAAAAAAAAAAGATGACCACTGCCAGCTGAATATCCGCTGGCTGGTTTAGGAAGGGGATGGAAGGGTTTCATTGATCGGTTAAGAGGTGCAAGAACCAAAACAGGTTAAGAATCCCTGTAGTAGTGGTTCCCTTCCACAGTGAGAGAATTTGAATTCCTATTCCACTCTGGGGACGGAGGAATTCCCTGTTTAAGACTAGAATTTCTTCTTGCTATTACAACTTCCTTTCTAAAACAAAGACATACTTAGTAAAGTGGACGTCACACATCAAAATCAGAATGTTATAAAATAACAAAAGTCAACAGCAACGGAGTCACTGGATACAATTTTATTATTTCTTCATTTTAATCACTTATTAACATTTCAAAAGTTGATCCCTGCTCTTCAGTGCTGAACAGAGAAGAATGTGCAAGCCAAAGGAGCGTTTAACTCTTCTCCTGTCAAACGAAATATTCACCAAGTAGGAAAAGTGTCCACTTTGTGGCGAGAATTCACATTTTTAGCAATGGCTGGGACTCAGCTGTTCAGCAGCAGGGGCTGCTCTTCCTCTGCTAAGTCTTCATTAGGCGAAACTTCGTATATAACAAAGAGAGAAGAATAGAAACAGCCGATAAAGGACATGAGACTTGCAAAGTACATCACCCCGTTGGCACTGCCGACCATAGAGGTCAAAGGTCCCATTGCGATAGAAACCAGAACCTGGGCCAAGAAATACTGACAGCTCAAGAGAGAGATATCCACACCCATTCCTCGCTTCGTACCATCGAGATGTGACCCTGCAAACTAAAACCAAAAGAAAGGAAAAAGAAAAAAAATCACAAATAACTGTACAGCAATTTATTCACTAACCAGATCTGACCCCCCCCCCCCCCCAAAAAAAAAAAAAAAATAACAACAGACAAGTTAGCCCATCTAGATCCTTTAACTGGATGGGTGGCTTGAAAATTAAAGACTTATCAACATAGCAATACAGAATTCTAGATAAGAACATAAGAGTAACCATACTGGGTCAGACCAATGGTCCATCTAGCCCATTATCCTGTTTTCCAAACAGTGGCCAAGCCAGATCACAAGTACCTGGCAATCAATAGAAATAAAACAAAATTAAACATGGAAAAGAAAATAAGATGATACCTTTTTTTATTGGACATAACAATACATTTCTTGATTAGCGTTCGAAGGTAGCCCTTCTTCATCAGATCGGAAATAAGCAAATGTTGGTAGATGACAGTATATATAAGTGAAACATCAAAGCATTTCAGTGACAGTCTAACAGGATGGGGGTAGATAGGTGAGAGACAGGAAGAGTCAGGTGGGTGAGGGACAGGGAGATATGCATGGAGATAGGTGGGTGACAAAGCAATCCAATTTTATGGTTTATAATGGGCTAGAAAATCCAGATCTTTGTTAAGTCTTGTCTAGTGGTCAAAATATTTAATCATTCTGACTTCAAAGGTCTTACGTTCCTGTATTGTTTTAAAGTTACCTTTCAGGATTCTTACTATGAAATCACTGGTACAGTGTTTTTCATGTCATGTCTATGTAAATTAAATCTTGTCTTTAGCATCTGGCTTGTTTCTCCAATATAGCATCCTTTGTCACATTTTTTACACGGAATGATGTATACCACATTGGAAGATGAGCAGGTAAAGGATTCCTTTATGTTGAATATTTTTCCTTTGTGAATGACTGTGGGGTCCTGTGAAATGTTTTGGCATAGTTTGCAGCTGGATATATTGTAAGGGTGTGTGCCATTCTTTTCTTTGTGAGTCTGTGTTGGGAGCTTACTTCTAATTAGTTTGTGTTTTAAGTTGGGTGGCTGTCGGAAAGCCAGCACTGGTGGGGATGGGAATATCTCTTTCAGTAATTCATCCTCCTGAAGTAGAAGCTGCAGATCTCTTATGATTTTTCTTAATTTTTCCTGCTCTGGGTTGTATGTCACTATAAGGGGGATTCTGTCTGTGGCTTTTTTTCTTTGTACTGTAGCAGATTTTCCCTGGGTGTTTTGACGGAAGAGGCAATATTCTTGGAGATTATTTTGGGGTTGTAGCCTTTCTGTTCGAAGGATGCAGTCAGGTTTCGAGGTGTCTGTCTCTGTCCCCTGGGTCAGAGCAGATACGGTGGTATCTTGTGGCTTGGCTGTAAATAATGGATCTTTTTGTATGTGAAGGGTGGAAGCTGGAGTTGTGGAGGTAGCTGCATTTGTCTGTGGGTTTCTTGTTTATGGATGTTTATATATTGCCATCGCTCATTGAGACTGTGATGTCTAAAAAATTGACTTTTTCTGGGGAGTAGTCAATTTTGAATCCAATTGTAGGATGGTATGTATTGAAGGAATTGCAAAATTGTTTCAGAGTTTCTTCCCCCCCCCCCCCCCCCCAGTCCAAATCATAAAAATGTCATCGATGTACCGGTAGTATTTTAGAGGTTTGGTCTGGTGTGTATTCAGAATGTCTCTTCCAGCTCAGCCATAAAGAGGTTGGCATATTGGGGTGCTGTCCTGGTGCCCATTATTTGTAGATAGATATCAATGTTAAAGCAGAAATAGTTGCGAGTTAAAATAAATTTGATTAATTTTGTAATGGTTTCTGGTGAGTATTGATGGTCCAGTGTGGTGTCTTTGGAATAATACCTTCCTTTTGGGGCCATTTTACTAAGCTATGCTAAAAAGCAGTTTATGCTTTGATTAGTGCATGGGTTACCTGTGCCCTGAGGCCACTTTTAGCGTAACTGTGAAAGGGCTTCATTTCCGTTTTCTCCCATTAACGGCCACCTGCTGGTTTCCCCATTAGTGCACAGCTGTTAGCACCAGAGCCCTTACTGACACGTATTTTCTAGGCGAGAAGGACTCACACGCTAACCATGCACTGATCAGTTAGCGCATGGCCAGCGGTTCCCAAACTGTGCGCTGAAGTGAACTCTCAGGGGTGCTGCGCTGTATCGCTCCCTACTTTCTCCTCCCGCAGGTATGGCATCTGCCGCTTCCTGCTTCTTCCCCCGTTGCCGCTGCAGTGCTTGTAGCTTACATTTTCGGGCCATCCCCGATTTACGCAGGCACTGCTTGGACTTCCTTCTGCCGCGTCCGGCCCACGCAACAGGAAGTCGAATCAGAGAGGGCCGGATGCGGCAGGCTGGGAAGGTCCCGGAGTGCCTGTGTGAACTGCGGATGGCCCGAAAATGTAAGCAGCGAGCATTGCAGCTGCGGCGGGGGAAGGAGAAGGAAGCGGCAGCGATCCTGGACCTGCAGGAAGGAAGGTAGTGAGAGATGCTGGATTTAGGGAAGTCAGAGGTGTGCTGGTGTGAGAGGAGGGCAGTGGCGTAGCTAAGGGTGGACCCAGGCCCACCCGGTAGCAGCATGCCTATGATGTGGTTGGCAGGTATCCCCAAGCCCTACCAGCTGAAAACTCTGAACAACTGTCCCTCCTGCATACCTTGTAAATAGCAGATCTTCGCCTGCAGTGAACAGTGACTGATACATACTGCTTGCACCGGCCCCGCAGCCTTCCCTCTGATGTATTCCTGCCTATGCGGAAACAGGAAATTGCATCAGAGGGAAGGCTGTGGGGCTAATATGAGCAGTGTGTATTAGTTGCTTCTCGCTGCCAGTGAAAATCTGCCATTTAAAAGGTATGCAGGGGAGGGGGAGATGCTTTGAGGTACTATATGGCATGCATGCAAGAAAGGGAGAGACTAAATCACTTGTGGGACAAGGCAGAGTTCTTCTGCTCACCCATCTTGGGCCCCGGCCCACCCAGAATTGGGTGTATGGCTACACCCCTGGAGGAGGGGTCTGCAGGGAAAGGGAGACCCATGTGAAGGGGGGGGGGGGTGCAGAGACCTATGTGGCCTGGGGGGATGTGGAGACCCATTTTACCGGGGTGGGGGGGGGGGGTCACGGAGACCCATGTGGCTGGGGGGGGATGCCGCAAACTGAAAAAGCGTGAGAACCCCTGCGCATGCTGATTCAGCTGTACTAACCAGTTTAGCACTGGGCACACCTACACATACCCCTAGCTTTAAAAAATAAAAAGTATTTTTTAGCATATACCACTTCATCCAAGTGAATAGGGAGACAATAAATTGAAACTTCGGTCGCCGAATACGTTTCTGAGGCTGTTTTGCTCCATTGTTTCTCTGCACAGTTCTGCTATCACAGTTGCAAAGCTCAGTGTTTTGCTGTTTTATCACATTTTGGGTGGGACAGCTGTCAGTATATCATGGCCAAGTTGCTGAAAGTGACAGAGTGACCAAACCAGTGGTGCTGCTTTGCCCTGGCTCAGGCTTCAACTAACTAGAAAATAATGTTCAGCAATGTTCTTTCACCCAAGGAGGGTTGTTGTGAGCAAATTAAAAAACAAATAAAATTTATGTTGGTCTTTCATAATCTTTCCACGTACACACTGCTCTGGATAGCAGCACATCAGACATGAACGCACCAAAGCATCAGGGCATGACTTCTCAGTGCAGAGGCTCCCGGACATTTAAATCACTTTAAATATCGTACCCATAATGTATGTTTCTCGGAGAAGGAGTCGATAAAAGACACCTTCCTTCTGATTGCAAAGCTTGTAAATAAATAGCTGAATCACCTTGCGATGCCATGGGAATCAGAAGAAGCACTTTATAAGTTATTCTAATCTCTTTAGATCTGGGGTGATATGCTGGAATTTAGCGCATCTATCTCAGCGGGGATCGGACGACTTCCCTATGAAGAAAGACTAAGGAGGCTAGGGCTATACAGCTTGGAGAAGAGACGGCTAAGGGGAGACATGATAGAGGTATATAAAATAATGAGTGGAGTGGATGTGAAGCGTCTGTTCACGCTTTCCAAAAATACTAGGACTAGGGGGCATGCGATGAAACTACAGTGTAGTAAATTTAAAACAAATCGGAGAAAATTTTTCTTCACCCAACGTGTAATTAAACTCTGGAATTCGTTGCCGGAGAAAGTGGTGAAGGCGGTTAGCTTAGCAGACTTTAAAAAGGGGTTGGACGGTTTCCTAAAGGACAAGTCCATAAACCGCTACTAAACGGACTTGGAAAACTCCAAAATTCCAGGAATAACATGTATAGAATGTTTGTACATTTGGGAAGCTCGCCAGTTGCCCTTGGCCTGGATTGGCCGCTGTCGTAGACAGGATGCTGGGCTCGATGAACCCTTGGTCTTTTCCCAGTGTGGCATCACTTATGTACTTATGTCCTCTACTTGGCTCACTTTTATTACATAGAGCAGTGATTTAACCTATTGTGATGTCATAGTGGCTCATTCCACCAATAAGAGCCAACCTCATTAGTGATGTCACAATGGCTTGATTGTATAGAATGTTTGTACGTTTGGGAAGCTCGTCAGGTGCCCTTGGCCTGGATTGGCCGCTGTCGTGGACATGATGCTGGGCTCGATGGACCCTTGGTCTTTTCCCAGTATGGCATTACTTATGTACTTATGTACTGTTATAATCATATTTCTGTTATATGATTGTTATATTTCTGATACTGTATCATGGATTCAATGTGCCATCTTCAAGCCTTCCTCACTGATTGCACTTAGATCTGGTCATTTTACTATTGCTATGCTGTTAACAAAATTGTAACTTTATGTCAAGCTGTACTTTCTATACATAACCCATGGGCGTAGTTTGGGGCAGTGCCCCCCAAACGAGATGAGCTGCAACACACCATTCTCCAATCCCCCGAGCCGCCTCTCCGGGAAAGCTGCACACATGCTGCTTTAGACCTGCCCCCAGAAGCCTTTCTTTCTCCTTCAACTTCCTGTTCCCGCGCAGGCAGGAAGCAGAAGGAGAGAGAAGGGCTTCTGGGGCACGTCTAAAGCAGCGTGCGCGCTGCTTTTGCTGAGGCTGCCGGCGGCTTAGGGGATTGGCAATACAGGGCGCCACTGGACAACTCCAGTGCTGTGGTGGTGGCAGCAGCGGTGGCGGGGGGGGGCTCCAAGGAGATCGAAAGAGACGGGCGGGCCGGGGCGGGAAGGGTAAAAAAAAAATGAGACCACGGGGGGGGGGGGGGGGGGGGGGGGAAGTAAGAGAGAGATGGAGAAGGAGCAGAAGATGGATGGGACGAGGGGGTCTGGGGGAGAGAGAGGGAGAAGAAGTTGGATGAGACTAGGGGGGTGGGTGGGTGGGGGGAGAAGACGATGGATGGGACTAGGGGGGGTGGGGGGGTGGGAGGAGCAGAAGATGGATGGGACTAAGGTTGTGGGGGGAAGGGGAAGAGAGCAGAAGATGAGTGGGACTTGGTGGAGGAGGGAGAGGGAGCAGAAGATGGATGGGACGAGGGGGTCTGGGGGAGAGAGAGGGAGAAGAAGTTGGATGAGACTAGGGGGGTGGGTGGTTGGGGGGAGAAGACGGATGGGACTAGGGGGGGGGTGGGTGGGGGGGTGGGAGGAGCAGAAGATAGATGGGACTAAGGGTGTGGGGGGAAGGGGAACAGAGCAGAAGATGAGTGGGACTTGGTGGAGGAGGGAGAGGGAACAGAAGATGAATGGGACTAGGGGTGTGGGGGGAAGGGAGAAGGAGCTGAAGATGAATGGGACTTCTTGGTGATTGAATGGGAAAGGAAGAAATGGAAAAGCCAACCGGGAAAAGAATTTAGAAGACTGACACATGGAAACTGGAAGAGAGTGGGACTAGCCCAATCAGAAAAATAAAAGTGCTCAGACAGCAAAGGTAGAAAAGAAAACAATTATTTTTATTTAACATTTTTTAAAGATTGAGATGTGCCTGCTTTGTGAAATGTACATTTATTTATTTTTTAGTTTTGAATTTTGCAGCGTACAGGACAAAAAAACATTTCTGTTTCTCTGTTACCAGTATTGCCCTGCTTGTAGAGTCTGGCTTTCTTGAGGGGGGGGGGGGGGGGGGTCCATTTCAGTTCTTGTCTGAATGGTTTTTTTGTGGTCCTATATATATATATTCATCCATATATATTCATATTCAGTGTTCTACGCTTGTGTGTGTGTGTCTTGAATAACTATAATGAATATGTATGATGTATGTATGCAAATGAATATGCTGATGTGCCATGACATAACCTCTTCATAACATAGGTTAATAAATCCCAATAAATAAATATAGAAACAAATAAATAAGGGGCCCTTTTACTAAGCTGCGTAAGCGACTACGTGCTCCCGTGCGCCAGTTCCGAGTTACTGCCTGGCTACCACATGGCCCTTGTGGTAATTTCATTTTTGGCGCGCATCTGCTTTGCGTGTCCAAAAAAGATTTTTTATTTTCTGGCGCACGTCAGCTACACGTGCCACGTGGCATTTGACGCGTATAGGTCATTACCGCCCGGTTGCTGCATGAGACTTTACCGCTAGGTCAATGGCTGGCGGTAAGGTCTGAGACCCAAAAATGGACGTGTGGCAATTTTCATTTTGCTGCACGTCCATTTTTGGCAAAAATAAAAAAAAGGCGTTTTTTTGCAGGTGCTGAAAAATGATTCTGCGTGCACCCAAAACACGCGTCTACAGTACCACAGGCCATTTTTCAGCGAACCTTAGTAAAAGGACCCCTTAATAAACAATTAAATCTTACACAGACTCGCAAGTATCTTTTTGTAAAAGATACAAAGAAATAATATTTTGCAGGTTCTCTTTTTTTTATTCTGACTGCCCTGATGAAGGTCTAATGTAAAGGCATCATGAATCTAATCTATTTTTTTTTATTTCTATAATGCTTTTTCCCAACAAGTTGGACCCAAAGCGGTTTACAGTGAAAATCATAAGTACATAAGTACATAAGTACATAAGTAGTGCCATACTGGGAAAGACCAAAGGTCCATCTAGCCCAGCATCCTGTCACCGACAGTGGCCAATCCAGGTCAAGGGCACCTGGCACGCTCCCCAAACGTAAAAACATTCCAGACAAGTTATACCTAAAAATGCGGAATTTTTCCAAGTCCATTTAATAGCGGTCTATGGACTTGTCCTTTAGGAATCTATCTAACCCCTTTTTAAACTCCGTCAAGCTAACCGCCCGTACCACGTTCTCCGGCAACGAATTCCAGAGTCTAATTACACGTTGGGTGAAGAAAAATTTTCTCCGATTCGTTTTAAATTTACCACACTGTAGCTTCAACTCATGCCCTCTAGTCCTAGTATTTTTGGATAGCGTGAACAGTCGCTTCACATCCACCCGATCCATTCCACTCATTATTTTATACACTTCTATCATATCTCCCCTCAGCCCTCTCTTCTCCAAGCTAAAAAGCCCTAGCCTTCTCAGCCTCTCTTCATAGGAAAGTCGTCCCATCCCCACTATCATAATTTCAAAGCACAAAAATACCAGATCAAATTTTGATTAAAAACTTTTGAAATAAAACAGTTTTCATGCGTCTATGAAATAACAAATACGAAGAACTTTTCTTTAAAGAAATGGGAAAAGCATTCCATACTTGCATCACGGTCAGTTTAAAACCAAAGCACAAGTTTCCTTCAACCTTGTTGTTTTAGGGAAAAGAACTCTACTGGAACTATACCATTTAGAATTAAAAAAATAAAATAAAATAAAATTAGCCAATTTAAAATCAATAAGTGTATGAAATGGAAGCCAATGAAGTTCAGCAAAGAGGGGCAAAATTTGGTTAAATGTTTTTTTTGCTGGTCTTTGTTTGCAGTTATCGAAATGGCCAAACACAGATGAAGCTATGGAAAGCCTGCCCTCTAGTGGATACCTTCCTGCTACATTTTGAATCTGCTCAGCTTCTGAATGGTTTAAAAGTGCATTTTATTTCATGCCTAGATCCGTTCAATTTTTTATCTAGCAATATCTGAATTTGGATATTATTATAGTTACTCTGAAAATGAGAAATTGGCAGAGCCAGGAGCAGCAGAAGACAGATAATGCACTGAACAGGGAGACATAGGGACTCATTTTCGAAAAAGAAAAACGTCCAAAAAATGGTACAAAGCGATAGATGGATGTTTTTTCACAAAAAGATCCAAATCATTTTAAAGATGTTTTTCTATGCAGGTCATCTAAATCTCAAGGGGGCTTGTTGGAGGTGTGTTTTGGGTGGGGCGGGCTTCCGATTTGGACATTTTTCTGCAATAATGGACAATTGTAAAAAGGTCCAGGGCAAAAAATAGATCATTTTTAGCTAAACCTGTTTCAATAATGACCCCCTTTAATCCCCCAGTGGTCACTGACCCCCTCCCACCCCCTCCTAAGGGGTGAAAGTGACAGTGCATACCAGGCTCTATGACATCTCTCCCTACATTCCTCCCCGTGAACTCCGTTTACTGGACAAATCTCTCTTGTCGTCCCCCTTCTCCTCCACTGCTAACTCCAGACTTCGTTCCTTTTCCCTCGTGGCACCTTATGCCTGGAATGGACTTCCTGAGCCTGTACCTGTTTTCAAATCTATGCTGAAAACCCACCTTTTTCACTGCTGCTTTTTAGCTCCTAGCCACTACTCAATTGCCCTCCCCTTGTCCCTTCCTTCCTTCTCACCCATTACTTCCCTCACCCGTAACTGTCTTGTCTGTCTGTATTATTTAGATTGTAAGCTTTTTTGAGTAGGCACTGTCTCTTTATGTCAGGTGTTCAGCGCTGTATGCGTCTGGTAGTACTATACAAATGCTAATAATAATATTAATATAATCAGTCATCAGTGTGTTTTTTCTAGCAAAAAAGGTGCCGGTGCTCAAATGCTAGGCCACTCTTCATGGGTGGGGTGATCATTGAGGGACCCACCCCAGAATAGCCAGGCCCCCTGCAAGCGATCACAGAATCTATGACAAGGCAGAATTGGTGTGTAGAGCCTGAGCTCTATCATTAAAACTTGGGGTCCATGGGTCAATTGTAGCAGACAATGGAAAAGGTGCCGGTACTCAGTACCCCCAAGTACCCCCTCAAAAAAAGCCCTGGATATAATGGTCATTCCTCTTACAGCAATAAGCAGCCCCCTGGAGTAGCGCAGTGGACTATAGAGAACGGGACCCAAACCCATATCCTACTCTAACTGGTACACTTGTGGTGGAAAGTGTGAGCGCCCCAAAACCCACAAATTCCCTATTGAACCCACATATAGGTGACACCTGCAGGAATAAGGGGTATTGTAGTAGTGAATAGTTAGGTACAGTACATTTTCTCCTATTCCTGGAGGACTCGCCGTACAATATAAGGGGGTTATGATGTGATGTGTAGTTCACTGCAGTGCCCCCCTAGGCTGCCCCAACTACTCTACTGGGATGTCTGTGTGGCCCATCTAGTAAGACTGCTGGTCTCCAGAAATCCTATTGGCTTGCTTTTCACTTGGACATTTTTTGTTTGAAAACGGCCGTTATAGGAAGATGCACTGAGCATAAAAATGTCTAAAATAGAGTGATTTTCGAACTAAAAAGATAGACGTTTTTCTGGTTCAAAAATGACCCATGTTTGTCACTGGATTTTTGGATGTCATATCGACATCCACACCTCTGCCTGTGCTCATTAAAACCAAGAAAGTTAAGAAAAAAGGTTTTAAAAGTACTAATTCAAGCTGCCCTAGAAAAATTGAACAAAAAGGCATTCTAGTGGTAAAATTTCCTATTCTTGGTTCCCCCCTGTTGTGGACAAATATGATAAGATTTTGTTTGTAATATAAATACTTGGAGTTATATTCTAAATCTATACATCTTAATGTATAAACATTGGTGTGTTATTAAGATGAAAATATAAATAAACATTTTAGTGGTTTAGTGACAGCTTCACTTGAAAATAACAGTCTGTTCACTGTTCCGTCTGTTTAGGTGCTAAGACGATCCTTTTGGAGGGTGAAGGCATTCTCAGTGGCCGTTCTAGTCACTGGAGTTACGTGGAGGGGCATAATCGAAAGGGGCGCCCAAGTTTTCCTGAGGATGTCCTCGCAGGATGTCCCGGCGAAGGGGTGGGGAAACCCATATTATCGAAACAAGATGGGCGTCCATCTTGCGTTTCGATAATATGGTCGGGGATGCCTAAATTGCGAAAATTTAGGTCGACCTTAGAGATGGTCGTCCCCGATTTTCAGCGATAATGGAAACCGAGGACGCCCATCTCAAAAACGACCAAATCCAAGCCATTTGGTCGTGGGAGGAGCCAGCATTCATAGTGTACTCATCCCCCTCACATGCCAAGACGCCAACCGGGCACCCTAGGGGGCACTGCAGTGGACTTTATAAATTGCTCCCAGGTGCATAGCTCCCTTACCTTGTGTGCTGAGCCCCCCAAACCCCACTCCCCACAACTGTACACCACTACTATAGCCCTTATGGGTGAAGGGGGGCACCTAGATATGGGTACAGTGGGTTTGTGGTGGGTTTTGAAGGGCTCACATTTACCTCCACAAGTGTAACAAGTGGGGGGGGGGGGGCCTCGGTCCGACTGCCTGAAGTGCACTGCACCCACTAAAACTGCTCCAGGGATCTGCATACTGCTGTCATGGAGCTGGATATGACATTTGAGGCTGGCAAAAAATATTTTTAAAAGTTTTTGTTTTTTGAGGTTGGGAGGGGGTTAGTGACCACTGGGGGAGTAAGGGGAGGACATCCCCGATTCTCTTCAGTGGTCATCTGGTCAGTTTGGGCACCTTTTTGAGGCTTGGTCGTAACAAAAAAAGAACCAAGTAAAGTCGCCCAAGTGCTCATCAGGGACGCCCTTCTTTTTTCCATTATCGGTCGAGGACGCCCATGTGTTAGGCATACCCCAGTCCTGCCTTCACTGTGCTTCCGACATGCCCCCATGAACTTTGGTCGTCCCCGCGATGGAAAGCAGTTGAGGACGCCCAAAATCGTTTTTCGATTATGCTGATTTGGGCGACCCTGGGAGAAGGACGCCCATCTCCCAATTTGTGTCGAAAGATGGGCGCCCTTCTCTTTCGAAAATAAGCCTGATAGTGATCCAAATCTCAGTTTTGGGTGACAGATGGGATTATGAGCATGGAGGCAGGTTTGGAAGAGGAGTAGTGTTTATCTTATAGACAGACATGGGGGAAGCCACTGCTGTCCCTGGGAATGGTAGCTTGGAATCTTGCTACTCTTTGGGATTCTGGAATCTTGTTGCTCTTCGGATTCTGGAATCTTGCTGCACTTTGGGATTCTGGAATCTTGTTGCGCTTGGATTCCGGAATCTTGCTACTCTTTGAGATTCTGGAATCTTGCTACTCTTTGGGATTCTGGAATCTTGCTATTCTTTGAGATTCTGGAATCTTTCTACTCTTTGAGATTCCGGAATGTTGCTACTCTTTGGGGATTCTGCCATGTACTTATGACCTGGTTTGGCCACTGTTGGAAACAGGATACTGGGCTAGATGTGGAAAAGGCCCTTTATAAAAATGTGCTGCAGTATGTAAAAATATAAGGACATGTCAGTGGTGTAGGTATGGATGCGCACAGAACCACCCCGCTGCGGTACCACACTCCCCTCTCACCCTCCCACTGGCTGCCCAATATTTGCTCCTGTCTCTGAACCCTCTCCACAGTGTACCTCAGAGACGGCTGCAGCGATTCATTTTTGCTGGCTGTGCCAGCCCAAAAAAGCTTCCTTCTGCCACGTCCTGCCAATAAGGAAACAGGAAGTGATGTCAGTGAGGGTGGGATGCAGCAGAGGGAAGCCTGCTGGGTCAGTGCAGCAGGCAGTGGAAATGAATCGCTGATGCTGCCTTTGAGGTACACTGTCGAGGGGGTTCAGAGACAGGGGGAGTCACTGGTCTGCAAGCAGAGGACTCAGGAGAAAGGGTGAGATGTTGGATGCGGGGGAAGGAGAAGCTGAGGAGAAAATAAAAAAATATTTTTTAATATCTTTGGGGGGGGGGGGGGGGTTGGGGGGTATACGGGCCCATCCAAGTTAACTCTGGGCCCACTCACAATACTAGGTCTGGCTCTACCACTGGGACATATGGCGATGAGACAGTGCATACTTATCTATCTACTGTCAGCGGGCACTGCCGGGGTGTAGTTTGGCCAGAGCAGGAGTGGAGTTATGATGGATGGATGTATTTTATAAAATAAGTGAATACATGCACACATTTACACCAACTTCGGAGCAGGTTGGTTCTGGGTCTCTATTATACAAAGAGGGGCATAATCGAAAGGGACGCCCAAGTTTTGCTGAGGACGTCCTCGCAAAACGACCCGGTGGAGGGGCAGGGAAACCCGTATTATCAAAACAAGATGGATGTCCAATTTTTTTTTCGATAATATGGTCTGGGATGCCCAAATCTTGAAATTTAGGTCGCCCTTACAGATGGTCGTCCCTAGATTTGGTCGTTTCTGATTTTCGGCGATAATGGAAACGACCAAATGCAAGCCCTTTGGTCGTGGGAGGAGCCAGCATTCGTAGTGCACTGGTCCCCCTGACATGCAAGGACACCAACCGGGCACCCTAGGAGGCACTGCAGTGGACTTCATAAATTGCTCCCAGGAACATAGCTCCCTTACCTTGTGTGCTGAGCCCCCCCCTCAAACCCACTACCCACCACTGTACACCACTACCATAGCCTTTACAGGTGAAGGGGGGCACCTAGATGTGGTACAATGGGTTTTGGAGGGCTCTCATTTACCACCACAAGTGTAACATGTAAGGGGGGATGAGCCTGGATCCGCCTGCCTGAAGTGCACTGCACCCAGTAAAACTACTCCAGGGACCTGCATACTGCTGTGATGGACCTGAGTATGACATTTGAGGCTGGCACAAAAGATTTTTAAAGATGATTTTTCAGGGTGGGAGGGGGTTAGTGACCACTGGGGAGTAAGGGGAGGTCATCCCCGATTCTCTCCAGTGGTCATCTGGTCAGTTCGGGCACCTTTTTGTGGCTTGGTCGTAAGAAAAACAGGACTAGGTAAAGTTGTCCAAGTGCTCATTAGGGGCGCCCTTCTTTTTTTCTATTATAGGTCGAGGACGCCCATGTGTTAGGCATGCCCAAGTCCCGCCTTCGCTACGCCTCCGACATGCCCCCGTGAGCTTTGGTCATCCCCGTGACGGAAAGCAGTTGGGGACGTCCTAAATCGGCTTTCGATTATGCCGATTTGGGTGACCCTGTGAGAAGGACGCCTATCTTCCGATTTGTGTCAAAAGATGGGCGTCCTCTTTCGAAAATAAGCCTGAAAGGCACACGGGCACTTGGGGCGACTTTATAAAACTTGATTAAAATAGGTGCCATTTTAGACTTCTCACAGAGGGCTGTGGAAGGCAGATCAACAAAGGGCCTAGAGGGGTCCCATTGAGAGTCTTTTCTAGAAAGAAAAGTAGACGCCAACTTTTCTTGATAGAATAGTAGCATAACTGGTTAGGTGCAAGTCTTTACGCCCACCATAGAGCTGGAGCTATGTAATATATGAACATATTTACTGAATTGCATTTAAGCAGACTTTCAACATTTCTGTACACACATCCATGCATATATGCCAGGCTGCGTAAATGTTAGTGTTTTCTTTATACAATCACACACCCTGCTGCATGCTATTACTTAATCGCTATTAAAGCTACACAAGCCACAAGACTTACCTGTTTACTTTGGTAATAATCGCAGAGCAGAGAATAGGGGAGCGTGCAGAGTGTAGAAAATAATACACCGTATGTTACGCAGAGCGACAGAATTATGTAGATGTTCCTAGACAGAGTAGCCAAACCAGTGCCCAGTCCAAAGGCGAGATAGGCTATGAAATACAAAGTACGGATACTGAAATATTCTTCAAGTTTCTCTAGGAAGGCTGTAAGACAGAAAAAGAAAATAATTTATAGTGGATTACCAAAGGATAAAGAGTATGAATACCCTGGCTCTCCTACAAAGCTTTTTTTACATTGGGTCGAATAACTTGGTTTTGATCTGAACTTCTCCCACTACCCGTCACCATTAATCACTGACTACAAAACAGATGTTCAGAAAGGAGGTGAAGTGCTCAGTATTAGAGTCATTCCAAAATCCACAGCAACCAAATTTCAGTCCAGATGGCAGGTACAAACCATTGAGACAGAAACCAAACACTGATTCAGGAGGGAAGTTATCAAGGTGCGGTTTTTACCACACCTTGATTTACCATCAAGGTAGCTGACTACCGTGGTAAATGAATAACTTTGCTTGTGAGCCACCTTCCAAGAGTGTTGTTCCATCTGCCCAGAAGCATTAGCTTCAAAACCCTAGCCTGATGCTCCCGGGCCTGACCTTAAAGACTCTCAATAGGACCCCTCTAGGCCCTTTGTTGATCTGCCCTCCACAGCCCTCTGTGAGAAGTCTAAAATGGCACCTATTGTGCCCGTGTGCCTTTCAGGCTTATTTTCAAAAGAGAAGGACGCCCATCTTTCGACACAAATCGGAAGATGGGCATCCTTCTCACAGGGTCGCCCAAATCGGCATAATTGAAAACCAATTTTGACCTTAAAGGGGCCACAAGACCAATTGAAGCCCCCTCCATCAAGGCCCCCCCAACCCCTATCACACTCCTCCCTCCAGATCTAGGCCCTCTATCCTCGATTACACCTTTTCCCCAGATCTAAAAGACCCCCACACTCCCCAATCACACTTTCCCCAGATTAAGACCCCACCCACTCCCCGATCAAGTCTCCTCTCAGGACCAACACCCTTCCACCTGCTAATCAAGACCCCCCCTCACCATTCTGAGGCACCCCTCCATCAGCAAGGGCCTAACAGCCCTATAGCCTGGTGGTCTAGTACAAGCCTTCTCAAACTACTCCTTGGGTAAACCAAGTCTCATTGGGTTTTCTGGATATCCATATTGAATATATATGAGATAGATTTGTAAACCAAGGAGGAAGTGCATATTCATAGTAGATATCCTGAAAACCTGATGGTGTGCCCCAAGGACTGGGTTGAGAAGCTCTGGTCTAGTGGTCCAAGGGCAGGAGCGATCCTCAGACACTCCTGTCATGCCGGTACTGGGATCCAAAATAGCAGAGGCAACCTCTAGTGGTAGTCTCATGATACTACCACATGGGGGGGGGGGGGGGTCATCTTTCCAATTAGAGCTTCCTCACAAGAAGAAAACAAAAAACACACTGATAATACTTTGGGCATCAAACTATGAGTGTTTATATCTGCATAATTATTATTCTAAACTCTTAAATTTCCCTGTTCTCAACGGCCAACCTTCAAGGGCTGAAAGGGTAACTGAGATTCCATACTGGCTACCTGCATATCTATTTGTCCCTGGATGTATATATGAGATTAATATAAAAAACACTTACGCAATCAGTGGCAGTACCCAACCGCAAAAATGTTGTTGTTTTTTTTAATTCACAGCACTTGAACAGACAGTTTTAGAGGTTTAAACAGTTAAAGTAATGTGTCTAGAAAGAAGATTGGATGGGCCGTGGCGTACCTAGCGTATTTGACACCCGGGGCTGATCATTTTTTAACACCCACCTCCTCTATATGACAAAAATTATTTTTAATAATAATCCACGAGTCACACAACAAGGGTGTACCTAGGAAAAGGCAGCATCTTAAACATTGCAGTGAGTACTAGAACGTCAATATACCCACTGTAAAACTAAACAAGGCATTAGCAAAAATGATCCTGCCAACACAAAACCATGTCTTTTTCACATAGAACACAGATACAACCTCGCCAAGTATGTATTTATTTATTTAGGCATTTATATCCCACACTTTCCCGCCCATGGGCAGGCTCAATGTGGCTTACATTAGTTCAAAAAGGTTAACAGCAGTATAAAAGGACACTTCAATCTAGTAATAGACAGACACAGTAAGGGCGAGGTAGTTGGTGGGGAGAGACAGAGGGAGAGAAGTGAGAGAGGAGGTAAGGAATGCAGTATGGTCGCACAACAGAATAGGTCAGAAAACATTAAGGCAGTGCTGAGCCGCAGGGTAAGCTGTCCTGAATAAAGTGGTCTTCAGGGAGATTCTGAAAGCCTGTTGTTCAGAGGTAGCTTTTACTGAGTTGGGCAAACCATTCCACAAACGTGCACTGATGTACGGAAAGGTAGATGCGTGGCTGGTTTTATACTTGAGGCCATTGCACGAGGGGTAGTGGAGACGTAGATAGGATCAGGAAGATTTGCTCAAGTTCCTTGGTGGCAAGATGATAAGATTATCCATATAAGCTGGAGCTTCACCGTAAAGGATTTTGTGCACCAGGGCACAAATTTTGAATGTTATACATTTCTTGACAGGTAGCCAGTGCAGTTTTTCTCGCAGTGGCCTGGAGCTGACGAACTTCGAAGTATAGAATAAGTAACCACAAGGTACCATTAAATTATTGTGGGGACGAGTGGGGATGGGTAAGATTCCCGTGGGGATGGGTTAGATTTCTGTCCATGTGCTATTCGCTAGTGTACAATCAATAATTAAAATTTAACGCAACAAGAAAGGAGCTACAATAATCATAGGATAGAAAATAAAAACCATTCACACAAGAAAAGATAAATACCAATCGACAACCAACAGATAAGAGGAGACAAATTGAAAACATCAGTTCAAAAATGCTTCAAGGGTAAACAACCAAGAGAAAGAGAAAGACACTCTTCTACAGAAAACCTATGAGTCAAAAATCTTGCTCAAATAGCCACGATTTTATAGCTTTCTTAAATTCTTGAATAGAAGTAATACAACGGATACAATGTGGTAAATTGTTCCATGTAGCGGGAGCCATAAAATAGACGGCACTATGCCTTCTTGATTCGAGATGTGCCTGTTCGGACTGAGAAGGACCAATCAATAATTGTTTATCCAACGTAAAACTCTTGCTGGAGTTAATGGGATTGTAAGAGCGGTCAAATAATTTGGGACGCCCAGCTTAAATGCTCAGCCTGCATTTTATCGGTGCCCAAATTTGAGCGCCATTTACTGAATCTGGTGCTCAGGGTGTAACGTAATACTGACCTCAAATCTAAGTGTTTCAATAAAGATCACCTTTTTGAACAAGTGTCTCCCTTGGTCTTTTGGAAGAGCCAATCTACCTTACTCCTTGGATTCTTTCTATACACACACATTGAACTACATAATGCCCAAGACAAGATTTTGTAGAGCTTTACATATCAAACAATCCCTCCCCCCCACCTTCTCAAAATGCAGGGATGTTTGTTACCATAAAACATCCTTGTAGATGCTTTTCAGCTACTAGAAGTAGATGCCTGCTAGACTGTATTGGACTTTATGGCTTATGTAATCCTTATGACAAAGGTTGGTGTTCTCCAGGCTCCACTGGTTGGTAAGTGGCCATAAATTAGGATATAAGTATGAATCTGAAAGCCAGAGTGACTGCTAAAACTCAAGATGATACATTTTAGTAATCATCACAGTTGCTGAGAGCTCTATCAGCTAGACACGTACCCTGCCATGAAGAATCAGTTCTGTGCCAAAAACAAAAGGCCCATGACAAAGGTCAACCACAACTATTTAGCTAATAGAAAACAAAGGTTAGCTTAAGTAATGTGCATGTTTGAAAAGGAAGTACAAAAGATAAGAAGTCTAGAGCTGAGGTTGCTTCACTCATCAATAAAGTAGCTACTACAGCTGTCTACTTTGAGAGGCTACCTGTAGAAGACCTTAAGCAACTGAGCCTAGAATGAAAGGGAGGTGCTTTCCTTATTGGGAAAAGTTGGACATCTAAGATGAGTCTTTCATTTGTATGTAAATTGCTTGTTTCATTTTCGTGTGCACTGATGCAACTCAAACCTTGGAGTGGAATTACAGACCGAGAACTCCACCAGACACCTAGGGCCAGAAATGTAGCATAATGAGCTCCGAGCATGAATTGTGAAATTGTAGAGTTGTTAACATGCAAGACACTGTATGCAGAGTTGCAGGAACATCTGTCAGGTTGGCTAGAATAAGAATTGCTTTTATAGCCATGAATAATGAGATTTTAATGATAAACAGGAGACTATGCTTTCAAATTATTTTTGCCTGCATCTTTCATGACAGTGAAGGAAGCAGATTTCTATTCAATGACTACCGAGATATTGATGTGGGTGTGTGTGCGATGGCGGGGGGAAGCTAATGTTATATCTCAGACAATTATTTTCACAGCTAAGTGTTTTGTTTCGCGTGTCCACACACAGATCTGTCTCTTTTAAAGTAAACTCTAAATGCCTTAAAGAATGGTGGTGGGAGTAGCCAAATACCAAATCGTAATGAAAACACCTCCCATGGCTATCTGTAAGAAGGTTTATGATCACAAGTATGTACTTTATTTAAGGGGGAAAAAAATCTGCCTCAAAGTGCTTGGACTTAGCTCTCCTTCTTCTAATGCCAAATCATTGCCGGCATTAGAATAAGGAGAGCTAAGTGCTTTTACATTTATTTGTTGATTATCGTTTATATATTGATGAGCATCATACACTGTGGCATCAGTTTCTTGGGGGTTTTCTTTGCTGCCGATTTTAATGAACAGATCCCTTAAAGACCAAGAGATTGGTCAACAGGATCGTCTATCTTTTGTGCATTGGTTGTAGTCCAAGCACTTAGTCCTGTTTGTCTGTCCTAATTAGATTGTAAGCTCTTTTGAGCAGGGACTGTCTCTTTATGTTCAAGTGTACAGCGCTGCGTATGTCTAGTAGCGCTATAGAAATGATAAGTAGTAGTAGTAAAGACCGAGAGATTGGTCAACATGATCGTCTATCTTTTGTCCATTGGTTTTAGTCCAAGCAATCTTTTAAAGTAAACACCTATATCCAGGTATTTATATTCCAAAATGATAATAAGAAATAATGAAATACAAACGCTAATAAAATACTAACACTGCTTATGAAGCTATTTTTTTTAAAACAATTTTTCTATATTTTGGGGGGATTGTAAAGACCCTGTTTACTAAGATGCACAAGTGTTTTCTAATGCTAGAGACACCCGTATATCCCCATGGGTGTCTCCAGTATTAGCACAGGCTAATTTTTAGCGCATGCTAAAAACGCAAGCGTGCCTATACCGCGACTTAGCAAACAGGGCCCTGAGTGCTCGGTTCACACATCAGCCAAATGACGTAAATGACTGACTGAGTCGAGAACCATCATTGCACCATTTATGCTCTCATTCAGTGCAGCCTATCTGCATTTTACATGAATACCCATCGTTTAACCAGCGGCTTCTATTTCTGTTGTAAAATGCAACAATGATGTACATAGATATAAAAAGGCCCAGGGAATGCCAAAACGCACCTATGAATAGGCACAGGAATTTCATCTTTCTCTTTTCATCTTGGAATAATTTACAGCGAATTCCACTTTTTTTTTTAATAAGTGCTGCACAGCGACATGTTCTGTTATTCTGTGCCACATAGGACTTGCTTTTCGTCATCTACGTTAAGGGCTTCTTTTACAAAGCTAGCAATTCCCGCATGGCAAATGGAAGGAAGCCCATAGGAATTGAATGGGCTTTCTTGCATTTGCTGCACCGAGAATCAGTAGCGTGGTTTTGTAAAAGAGGCCCTAAAAACCCCTAAAAACCCATCTGTTTAAGCAAGCCTATCCTAATGACCCAAACCAGGGGCGTATCTGGCCTCCGGCGGTAGGGGGGGGCCAGAGCCAGAGGGAGGGGGCACATTTTACCCCCCCCTGCCACCACCGACCCCCCTCCGCCATTACCGGACCCCCCCCCACCGCCACCAACGACTCTCTCCACCCCCCTCCCGCCGCCAGCCCTCCCCCGCTGCCGTTTCTTACTTTTGCGTCCGCTTCCTCCTGCGCCTTTAAAAATATTTCTTCAGCTGGCAGGGGACCCCAACCCCCGCCAGCCAACCCGAGGTGACAACTTGCAGGTTCTTCCTCCGCTGTGGCCAACATGCTGGAGTTGAGCGTCTGAATCCAGTTCGGAGTCTGACGTGTACGTGCTGCGACGTCAGACTCCGAACTGGATTCAGATGCTTTCAACTCCAGCATGTTGGCCACGGCGGAGGAAGAACCTGCAAGTTGTCACCTCGGGTTGGCTGGCGGGGGTTGGGGTCCCCCGCCAGCTGAAGAAATATTTTTAAAGGAGGAAGCGGACGCAAAAGTAAGAAACGGCAGCGGGGGAGGGCTGGCGGCGGGAGGGGGGCCAGGGCGAAATCTGCGGGGGCCCAGGCCCCTGTGGCCCCACGCAGATACGCCCCTGACCCAAACTAATTCTATTAATCCTACTACCCATCACATATCCAGGTGAGAATGACCTTGACTTTCTTTCCAACCAATATTCCATTTTCTTATCCTGTACCCATCCCCCTCCTCCTGCCTCTTCTACCCTTGCTTTCACCTCTCCTATTCCTTCAACCCTGTCCTTCTCTACCTACCTATCACTTTTGTTATTCTGTTATATTTAACTTTTATTTTCTTATCAAAATCCTGTAATCCCAATTACTATGTAAGCCGCATTGAACCTGCTTTGAGTGGGAAAGCGCGGGGTACAAATGTAATAATAAATAAATAAATATTGTGACACTTGTGAGGGAGTAGGCAGATCCAGGAACCGGAACTCCGGACCGGGGCACTGGAGAGGCAGGCAGGAGTGGGAACAATGAAGGGACTACCGATCCCAGCATCCTCGGGAAGGATCACCTGAACTCGCTAGAAAGGCCCCACCGCCCCCCCCCCCTTCCTACGCCACTGAGTTGACATGATGGTGCCTTGAGCCTTCATTTGAACTACTCAGTGTTTAAACACATTCGGGTCAATATCAATATTCAGCACTTGTTAAACACTGACCAAAATCTTTAAACAGGCAGAAGCCTCTCTTGCCTGTTAAATTGCTTTGAATATTGACCTGATTTAATTTAATCACTGCAGTGACTGTTCTGAGCCTGGATCCATGCATCGAGTCTCCTTCTGCAGCCCAGCAATCAAGATCCCTGAATCTGGTCCCTATCAGGTCATTATTGAGCCAGTGCTGGTCAACACTTTTTTAAACACTGGCATGGATGGGGGGGCGGGGAGGGAACCTATGTAAAGCAGCAGGTACAACCCTAAAAAAAGGCATTGGGGGGGGGGAGACAATGGCGGCGGGGTGGGGGGAGGCAAACCTGCAAACGGCAGCAGGTACAACCCTTGCCACCTTACTGGGTAGACTAGATGGGACCATGTTGCTCTTTATCTGCCACCTTTTACTACGTTACTATGTTAAACAAGAGAAACTTTGAAGAATTCTCCGTACCAGAGTAGAAAGCAGCACTGAATGCATATATACACATCCCCCAGCAGCCCATGGTGACCCCAGCATTGTATTTCTGGTACTCCTCTGAGCCGTGGGGAGCTTTGGGATTCCCCTGGAACACCACTTCCCCCATGAAGTCTGTGTAGAACAGCAGCATTCCCTCGAAGGACAGCCAACCTAGAAAAAGAAGACATTCACAGCAATTAGCATGGTTTCCCTCAGAGAATACGCTGACCTTTTATCTCCGTCTAAAAACCCACTGTGCATTCATAGGTAACAAAGATCAAATGAGGAGCTGAGCTTGGCTTGTAGGTGACAAATTTCCCACTAGGCACGTCACTAATAGCTTTGTGTATTCTGTAAAATAACTGACGTCAAGAGAAATAACCCCGAAAGCAGCCTACGGGTGAAGCACAAGGGCTATGTTTGGGTTTCTTTCTTTACTTTAACATCTGATTGAAGATTTTTTCAATATAATGAGCTTATAAAGGTCTTTGAAATAGAAAGCGGCGTGGGAATGGGGCTTGCGGGAATCCTGTTTAACCCACGGGATTCCCGCGGGTATGGAAGAAGCTTCCACGAGATTCCTGTGGGGATAAATGCTACCATGGGAGTCCCGTGGGGATGGAAGAAGTTGCCGTGAGATTCCTGTAGGAATGTAATCAAAATCTCTGGTAACTCCAGAATGAGGCTTGGAATACCATCCAAAAAGCACGGGAGGTTGTTGGGGTAGGGAGGAAACAGAGGACTGTGATCAAGTACAGGGCCGTGCCAACACGGTAAGCGAGGTAAGCACGGCAGGAGGGCGCCGTCCTCTGGGGGGCGCCCCGCCGCGCCATGCTTACCTCGCCCTCCCGCATCCCAACTGCCCGCCCTCTTCTCCCCCCCAACAAGATCCTTTTGAAATTTACCTCTGTCCGGCAGCGAAGGCGCGCCGCAGCGTCAGTGAAGGAGGCGGCGCTCCTGTCGTCTCTACAAGTCTTCCCTTCGCTCAGTGTTCTGCCTTCTTCTGACATCAAGGAAATGACGTCAGAAGAAGGCGGGACATTGAGTGAAGGGAAGACTAGTAGTGACGTCGGGAGTGCCGCCGCCTTCGCTGCCGGACGGAGGTAAATTTAAAAGGGATCTTGGGGGGGGGGAGAAGAGGGCGGGCAGTTGGGACATGGGAGCGGGAGGGCAGCGATCATTTTCACGGGGGGGGGGGCACACGCCAACTGTTCATCTGCAGGGGGGGGGGCGCCAACTGATCTGCAGGGGGGCGCCACAGACCCTTGGCAAGGCCCTGATCAAGTAAATAATAGCATTGATTCCTGCAAGTACAGGTGAGGATGGAGGAGACTGATTGTGGGGGTGGGTGGGGATGGAATAGATATTAACGTGATTCCATTGGGGATGGGTGAAACTTCTGTCCCCGTGCAACTTTCTACTTTGAAATTTAAAGTACTAACTATTTGTGAGATTACTAGATTCTTTATGAAGGCTTTTTAAAATAACCGATTATTGAGAAATTGCCACAAAAATCTGGTAATTCCATTTATTTGATCTCCATTTAATCATATTGACATCTGTTTGTTCAATTTATTCAACAGACAATGTGGATGGGTTTGGATTTGTTCCATTTGACCTCTGCAGTAGTAAGGAACACTTCATGAATTTGTGTGTCATCTTTACGCAGGGGTCATGTTTCTTTTCTCTGCATCATAAGACATTTTGTTTCTGGGCTGGTCCAGGGGCAGGGCTGTGGACTGCTGTGCAAATGGATCTAGGTATAATTCCCATTTCTTCTGCTCTAGAGTTGGCCAGGGATGCTTTGGAGGCAGCGCTCATAGCCCTTCGGGAAGAGGAGTCATAGGTATTGTGCAACTATGACATCTAGTGGCCGGATGTAAAGCACATGATTGCAGGGTTCCAGAAGGAAACCTGATACATTGCCCTGGACTGAGGACTCTCTTGGCCATGAATAAGCTGTTTCATTTTTCTCCTTTGTATCTGGAACCAGGGCAAGGTTCTGGTGCCATGAGGTTTCATTTATAATTACCAGGAGATACTGCCCTTATGTTGGATTCCCTCCCAGCTCACTTATCCTATTCATGGCCAAGAAAGTCCTAAGCCTGGGGATATGAATTAGTTCTCCTTCTGGAATCCTACAATCATGTGCTCTACAACTGGCCACTAGGTGTCATGGTTGCATAATACCCTTCGCCAGGGGCTATCCCCCAGATTCTATATAGGCCATCCAATGTTGGGTGCGCAAATTTGGGAATAGATCTCAGGTCCGCATGTAAACTAATTAGTTAAGGAGCCATTAACAATCGAAAATTGATGTTAATCGGCACTCATTTAGGTTTACGTGTGGATATACCCTGACCCATATTCTGTTCTGTGCTAAGGTATTTATAATCCGTCAACTCTCCCATATGTGATTCAAGGCGATAACAATTAAAAAAACAGCAGAACATTCATCAGGAATTACAATAAACTGATACCATCAAAAGGGGAAAACTACAAAGATAGTACTAGCAATGATGATGAGAGAACAAATGCGTCTTTAGCATCTTCCGAATCCCTCAAATGATGAATCTAGACAGGAAGACTATTCCAGAGATGAACAACTAAGAAACAGAAAGAATGCATAAGAATAAGAACTGATTTGAATGTAACATGCTTAACAGATGGAAGCACTAAAGTTAAATGTTGACATGACCAAGAAGTAAAACAGATATTTACGATCTTAAGCTTTTGCGATAAGTCCTCAGGACAGGCACCAAACCAAGCAGAACACTTTGAAACAAATTCTTGCCTGAACTGGCAGCCAATGCAATCTTTTAAGTAAAGGGGGAAAATGGTCATACTTAGATTTGTGAATGGTCAATCTCGCTGCGGAGTTCTGGACCAACTGAAGCTTGGCAACATACTTTGCTGCTACCCCCAGGTAGAAAGAGTTATTGTAATCAAGTATCGATAGAATAGCCAGTTGGATAATAACCATAAAGTGTTCTTGCAAAAAGTAGGAGCACAACAGATGAAGTTGTTTGAGTTTGAAGCAAGCCTTCCTTACTTTATTGTTTATCTGAGTTTCCAAAGACAGAGAAGAGTCCAGGATCACACCTAAGACCCTGGACTCTTTTTCCACTTTCAGACTGCTTCTGTCTTCCACAGAAATAGAGTGAGGAATATTAGAAGGCAGCATACCGAACCATAAAACCTTTGTTTTTTCAGCATTCAATTGGAGACCCATGGAGGTAGACCAGTCTACTATTTTCTTAATACATGTATGAACAGTAGAAGACACAGAATCAGTACTCTGCCTAACTGAACTTAAAAGAAAAATATCATCAGAATTTGACATTAGTTGCTCCCCAGCTTTCAAAGAAATCTATCTCAGGGTGCTCATGTAAATGTTGTACAATAAAGGAGGAACCTGGGGCACACCACATGGTGGGGTCCAAGGGTTTGAAAAATTGCCGTCTTTCAAAACAACATATTGTCTTTTGGATAGGAAAGATTTGAACCAGAAATTAGAGTGATGTTATAGCATAGGGTCATTTATGAGCGCAACTGCCATTAGTTGCACATCAACGTCTGCATTCCATCCAGTTGTTTCCGATATTCATCATCTGTAGATGATTCCTTCAACTGAGCTTGCAATTCCGCAACTGAGGTATTAATCTGTCCTTCCACCACTGTCATGGTCTCCACTAAGATCCAAACTGCATTTGTTCAGTATTGCATTCCATTCTCGACAAATGCAGTGTCAGATGTAAATGGTGCAAGGTAGGATCTACAGAATTTACAGACATGTTTAATTATAGAACAATTTCATGGTAGTACATTAGTTCAATATATTAAAAATCACTTTATACCACGAATCTATAAGGAACCTAAACTATTTACATCTGCAACTGCATTTGTCGAGAAATGGAATACAAACAAAAAAAAAAGCAACACTGGGCTTCAAGACTGAGACAACAGGAGTATTTTATTATCAAATGATAATAAGATACTCCTGTTGTCTCAGTCTTGAAGGCCCAGTGTTTCTTTTTTTGTTTGAATACTTTCTCTGTTTGTTTCGAGAAATGGAATTCAATACTGAACAAATGTCGTTTGGATCTTATGTTATTGATAGTGGAGACCACGATGGTGGTGGAGGGACAGATTAATACCTCAATTGTGTAATTGCAAGCTCAGTTAAAGGAATCATCTACAGATTAGTTGCACACCAACATTTACACCAGGTTTAAGGAGGTGTAAATGCCAAGCTCAAAGTTAGGTGCAAGATCTGCACCCTTCAGTATTCTGTAAAGGGTGCTCCACACAGAGTGCAGAATACTATTTTAGCCCAGAATTTCCTGGTGCCTAACTTTCTGAGCACTATTTATAGAATTCCCCTCTATGAGCACCGCCTCCCCAGAATCCCTGGCCAAAAGTTATACCCAGATCCATCTGAATGGCAGTCCACAGCCCTGCCCCTGGATCAGCCCACCCAATGGTATCTCTTTCTGCTTAAAGATTCTGCTGCATGGGAACAGTTTTGTGGGCAAGTCAGATTCATCATTAAAAACAACACGTTAAGGGCATTCACACACAGCTCATGAATATTCCCATTTATCTGAGCCAGAAAGGTTCAACGTAACTTGCAGAACCCTAGGAATAAGCAGGTTATTTTCACAGTGCACTCAACTAGACTCCACCCCTTTTGCTCCAGAGCAGAAGTGAAACACTGATAGGACAAAGCAGAGAAACTCCCACTGCTTATGCTGCACCTGCTAGGATGACTGGGGGGCGGGGGATGGGGGAGACACCTGGCAGCGCAGAAACATCAAGAGCACTATCACCATTAATCACAAATGTTAATTACACACTGACACAAATCAGAAGGGGCCACTGCGGTCATGGTCTTACCGATATTGTGACCAACATAGCATCAGCGACTGGAAAGAGTCAGGGTGGGAGCAGCCCCTCCAACCAAAAATGTGTTCCGCTGCTCCTGATATATATATATATATATATATATATTTACTGCAGGCTCTATCATGTGCAATGGGACCTTTTTACGCATCAATGCACCTTTGTAAATCTGCTAAATGAAAATATACAGCCTAATATTCAAAAGCACTCAGTGGCAGCTGCGATCCAGAAATGCCAAGAGAAGGCACCTATCTGTGAATTTTCTGTGGTACTCTATGCTGTGGCACTACCCGGATAATGCTGGGGTGAAGTGAGGGCTTTCCATCTAACTCTACGGAGAGCTAGCAACATTCAGCTGTTGGCCGGAGAGCCAGGGAAAGACTGTCTTAAACTGCACAGCTATCCACAGTGGCTGATTATCACTGCAATCCATACAAGTAGGAGGCCATCACCAAATGAATAGGTTCAGCACCATCACTTCTGCGGACAGCGGCAGTTAATATACATGATGGACAACTTAAATGCCACAGCTAGCGTTTAAAAGAAACACTGACCTTTTAAAATAAAAATCATAACTGGTAAAAACAACCTGGACAGTTTTCACTTTACTAATTTTCTAGTTCCCTTCCTCCAGTAAAGAGATTAAAAAAAAAAAGTGTTTCTGTCATTGTTGTGAGAGGGAGGAACAGAGGTGGGTAGAGAGTGTGTGTGTGTGTGGGGGTGGGTGGAGGGTTGGGGGAGCACTCAAGAAGCCAAACTGTGTGGGGATCTCCATTCTTCCAAACCCCAAGAATTGGTAGGATTGAGTAGGGGGTCTCCAGACCCTGTTGGTTTACATTGGGAAATTCACACTATTTTATCTTTTCTTTGGAATGGACTGGGGTCAACTGACAAGCTACGACATCATGAACACAGCCGACTGTGCGGGTTTACCTAGGAAATGATTGATGCAGAGTCTACGCAGAGCCGTGGGCATGTGGCAGATTGTGGAGCAGAGAAGTCTCATGGAAAGCTGTGGCTCAGGCACCTCACCCGACACATTCAGCTCACTGTCGTACTTGATACCGTTCAGCAAAATATTCGCAACCTGCACCAGAAGGAACTCCAAATCAGCACAGACTACAGAAACACCTAGAAATCAAACCGCGTAAAGTTAAACTGTGCAGCATCAATGAGCACTGAAGTGCAGCAAGGCGGGACATTTCTTCCTAGAAAGCAGAATACACACGACTGTGTCACATGCAACATTTCGACTTGTTTAGTAAGAAGCTTGTAAGATTTCAGGTCAGTCTGTTTCTCAACGGACTGGTGTTCTGTTCCTGGATACAACCAGCACAGTGGTTCCCAAATCTGGTCCTGGAGGCACCCCAGCCAGTCAGGTTTCAAGATATCCACAATAAATATTACATAAGTACATAAGTATTGCCATACTGGGAAAGACGAAAGGTCCATCGAGCCCAGCATCCTGTTTCCAACAGTGGCCAATCCAGGTCACAAATACCCGGCAAGATCCCAAAAAAGTACAAAACATTTTATACTGCTTATGCCAGAAATAGTGGATTTTCCCCAAGTCCATTTAATAACGGTCTATGGACTTTTCCTTTAGGAAGCCGTCCAAACCTTTTTTAAACTCCGCTAAGCTAACTGCCTTTACCACATTCTCTGGCAACGAATTCCAGAGTTTAATATTCATCATGGTTATCCTGAAAACCTGACTGGCTGGGGTGCCTCCAGGACCATGTTTGGGAACCACTGCATCAAGCTACTCCATTATTTCTTGAAGATCACCTGGATCTATGAGGTCAAAGATGGTAAATCTATGAAAACTGGTGTCCATGAATATCTCTACTGGAACAGCTCTTACTGGAGTGGAAGCACTAGCTTTGAAACCTAACATCTCAATCTTTCCAGGTGTTTAGCACCTATGTTCAAAACAGTTCCTACTAACAAGTTCAACAACAAGAAAGGTTTAAAAGCTTAGGCAAGATATTAGACTCAAGTGAGAATCCTTGTTTGTAACTTTTAGCAGAAACTCTTAGTTACCTACAACACAATGATTTCTGCATCTACTTTGAAGTCCGTCTTATTAGCAAAAAGGGGCTGGGCACGGGTAAAGAATTTTCAAAGCTTTTCCATTTGTGGTGAAAGTATCTATGCTGGTCACAGTAGGGTATATTTACCTGTGTTGGAGAAGAGGCAGAGTGGGGGAGGAGTTAGGTCGGGAGTGGAAAAGTCTGTACTTGGCTTTCATTTTGGAAGGACTTGTGCAATCTGTACCGATTTCAAAGCAGTCAAATGTGCATGTCAAGAATGGCACCTCATTCCTGCAGCTAACACAATTTTGGCAAGTCCCCTTGAAAACGTCCTTGTAGACCCAGGGATACAAGCTCTATGGACTATTTAAAATTTGCCCACTCAGGGCTAGGTGCTATATATGGCACCTAGAATCTAGTCGTTTCCGATGGAGATGCCTAGGCACATTTTATTAGATGCGGTATATAAAATATGCCTTGGGCCGGGTGGATGCGCCTACATCTATGCGTGCTGGCCCAAATTCTAAAACCGCACGCATAGATGTGATTGATAGGCCCGGCACGCCCACACTCCTCCTATCACCGCACCCCCCTTGATGCTAAGTGAATAAGAGGGGCATAATTGAACAGGGGCGCCCATCTCTGGGGATGGCCCCAGGAAGGGGTGGAGCCAACCGTATTCTCAAACAAGATGGGCGCCCATCTTTCATTTCGATAATACGGTTCGGACCACCCAAATCCCAACATTTAGGCTGACCTTAGAGATGGGCGAACTTGGTTTTCGCTGATAATGGAAACCGAAGACGCCCATCTCAAAAACGACCAAATCCAAGGCATTTGGTCGTGGGAGGAGCCAGCATTCGTAATGCACTGGTCCCCCTGACATGCCAGGACACCAACTAGGCACCCTAGGGGGCACTGTAGTGGACTTCATAAATTGCTCCCAGGTACGTAGCTCCCTTACCTTGTGTGCTGAGCCCCCCAAAACCCACTCCCCACAACTGTACACCACTACCATAGCCCTTAAGGATGAAGGGGGGCACCTACATGTGGGTACAGTGGGTTTTTTGGGGGGGGGGGGGTTTGGAGGGCTCAACATTTACCACCACAAGTGTAAGAGGTAGGGGGGATGGGCCTGGGTCCGCCTGCCTGAGGTGCACTGCACCCACTAAAAACTGCTCCAGGGACCTACATACTGCTATGATGGAGCTGGGTATGACATTTAAGGCTGGCATAGAGGCTGAAAAAAATGTTTTTTAATTTGTTTTTTTGGGTGGGAGGGGGTTGGTGACCACTGGGGGAGTAAGGGGAGGTCATCCCTGATTCCCTTCGGTGGTCATCTGGTCAGTTCGGGCACCTTTACGAGGCTTGGTCATGAACAAAAAGGGACCAAGTAAAGTCGGCCAAATGCTCATCAGGGACACCCTTCTTTTTTCCATTATTGGCCGAGGACGGCCATCTCTTAACCACACCCCCGTCCCACCTTCAGTACGCTGCTGACACGCCCCCTTGAACTTTGGTTGTCCCCGCGATGGAAAGCAGTTGAGGGCGCCCAAAATCAGCTTTCGATTATGCTGATATGGGCGCCCCTGAGAGAAGGGCGGCCATCTCCCGATGTGTCGAAAGATGGGCGCCCTTCTCTTTTGAAAATAAACTGGTAATTTATGTAGCATACTTTAATGATATCTACTACTCATCTTGTCCCATCTATATATCTGAACTGCAGTTACCTCCTCATCTACCTATTAAGATGTTCCATTGCATTGCATTATCCCTCTAATTCTATAAAACTTGCCAAAAATTGCGTGCACAAATTTGGGCATGTGCCCAATTTGCATACGCAAGTTTAACTAAATAACGAGCTAATTAGCGCTGATAATTGGCTTGTTAACAAGTAATTATTGGCATTAATTAGATTTAATTGGAAATTTACATGCGAGTAAAAAAGGGGTACAGAAATGGGAGGGTCATGGGCAGAACGGGGGGGGGGGAGGTGTTCCTAGCATTCACGCGCGTTGTTATATAATACGGGGGTAGGGGGGATATGTGTCCAGTTTAGGTTTGTACATTTGTACCATGGTTCAGTTGCTGCGAATGGCCATGCCCAAAGTTAAGTGCGATTTCCGGGGCGTAAGCGCTATTCTATAAACCCAGCCTAGGTTTCGGCGCCATATATACAATTCACCCCTATAAGAACAGCATTAGCATCAGATCTGTGTTATTCGAATGTACTAATGTGTGCTTATTAAGGTGTTTCATTTGCATTGCGGTGATATTGTGAGCATCCTATGTTATATGAATGTTTTTTCATGCTGCCTATTATGACATCATTTGTATTCTGTTGACCATTATCATATTTCTGTTATGATTGTTTTACAGTGCTGTTAAATGTTTATATTTCTGATACTGTATTGTGTTAGTCCTATTACTTGGATTTATTTATTTATTTGTTGCATTTGTATCCCACATTTTCCCACCTATTTGCAGGCTCAATGTGGCTTACATTGTTCCGTAATGGCGATCTCCATTTCCGGAATGAGAAATACAGAGTTATATTGCATTAAGGTTCGTAGGTGACAGAGAGGGGGATAATCGAACGGGGGCGCCCATCTCTAAGGGTGCCTATCTCTAAGGACGGCCCCCGTAAAGGGACGGGGCAACCCGTATTATCGAAACAAGATGGACGTCCGTCTTTTGTTTCGATAATACGGTCGAAATACGGATTCATTTGCCATCTCCCTCATCGATTGCATTTATGCTTATATTTGGTCATTTTATGCTTTTATTTGGTTAAGCTGTTAACAAAATTGTAAATTTATGTCAAGTTGTTCCTGCTGTACATTGCTTTGGTGAATTTTTCAAGTTTTCCTCTTTCATTGTATTTATGTTTATACTTGTACATTTTTCTATTGTTACGCTGTTAACAAAATTGTAAGTTTGATGTTAAACTGTACCTACTGTACGCCACCTTGGGTGACTCTCTGTATAAAGGTGGTTAATAAATCCCAATAAATACAAATAAATCGACCAGATGTCATCTTGCACGTTTACCACAATGTAACTTCCCCGTTCCCGGTTTCATCTTTTTTTTACCTGTTGACTGAAGGTCACATTTCTTCTTCTGCTACTCTCTGCAAAGTTCCCTACCACCACATCTGGAATAGCTAAAGTCTGTGGTCTTTTCAGAATACCTGAAGATTGAGGTCTTGGAGCATCCAGTGAGCCTACCCTTAAAATGTCTCCATCAGCCCTGGAAGTTCCAGAATGCTGCCCAGCGCCTAGAAATCCATTCTCAAGGTAAAACAAGCTTTCAGGTGCTCTGGGAAGGCTGACAGCTTGCTTAGGTAAGCTATTGGAGATCGGTATAAAGGTCTCATGTCCTCCTGTAAAACAGTCTATCAGCACGCTGTCAATATTTGAGGTCCCAAATGAAGATGCAAACTCATTGATCCCTGTTAAAGAGTTATCCCTGCTGATGAAACTGCCATATTTTGGTGTTAATGGGCTGAGGGGTGAAATCGGACTTGTAAAGCTTGTGTATAGCTCAGTTGAATGTTGAGTGCTGTGGTTCTGAATTTCACTTTCTTCAAAAAAGACTGGTGGGGAAGGAGGAAGAGGGAGACTCGGGCTCTTCATCACTTTCTTCTTCTTGTGGGAAGACTGCAGAGGTCTTTCTGGAATGCTAATTAGAGTCAAGACAGTGGTTACGGTTAATGTTATGGATGTGAAGATATAGATGACACGCAGCTGCCCGCCCACAGCTCTTCCGAAACTGGTTCCATTCCAGTTTATTCCTCCAACAACATAGCCAAAACCACCTCCAAGACCTGGGAACAACAAAGAGTGCATTTTACTGTGCAGGATCAAGAGAAATGCAAAATTAGGCTTTTCAGTTAAACAAAATGCTTGCCTCCAAAGTCGGAGCTGACCAGAACTAAATGGATAAATACAACAGTAGATGTTATTGTTTGCACTGGTTTGAAATTGTCCGATAAAACACCCACAGTAAACCTAGGCTTTGTCAGGAGCTAGAGAGCAGTGGGGTGCAAAAGAGCGAAAAGAAAGTTATAAAGTTACATAAGGTAAGTATTAGGGCCCTGCAGGGGCGTAGCCAGACCTCGAGATGGGAGGGGGCCAGAGCCCAAGGTGGGGGGCACATTTTGGTCACCGCCCTCCTCTGCCTCCAACCCCTACTGCCTCTCTGCCCCACCCACTGCCGCCGTTGTACATCTTGGCTGGCGGGGATCCCCAACCCCCTCCCCCCAGCTGAAACACTGCCTCCGCAAATACCTTGGCTGGTGGGGTCCCCAACCCACGCCAGCTGAAGACTTCATCCAGTGCTAGTCTCCGGCACCGCCACATTGCCTGCCCTCTCTTCCCCTCACGCCCGGCATACGCTCCTTTTAGTGAAACCGAGCATGCTCATTTTCACTAGAAGGAGCGTGCCTGACACGAGGGGAAGAAAGAGCAGGGCAGACAATGCGGTGGCACGCCACCACAGACCAGCACTGGACAAAGTCTTCAGCTGGCAGAGGTTGGGAATCCTCGCTAGCCAACCAGGGACCCAGAGCAAACATGTGCTGCAGACCCAATTGTGGATAGCATCGTTTACTGCTTTTTTGAGCACATGTTTTTCGGCTGCTTTGGTCGCACTACAGTCCTTTGAATTGGTATCTTTTTCTGTTTTGAAGTACATAGTGCATCCCGAGCAATTACTATCAGACCCCTGATCTAGGCATTTTATTGCGCTGAAATACGGACCGTGTCCGGTCCTTCTCTATCAGCAACAGTAAAAAGTATTACTGCACACCAACTCCAGTGTTGGATTCGTCTTTCAGTCAGCCTCCATTCCTGCTTGCTTGGCTTACTATTCAACTTTAAAATATAAAGAAGGTTCTATTATGCTCGAACGTGCATGGCAATGTTTAAAATAGCAAAGTGGAAGGAACTATAAAAGACCACGACAGCTTCCTGATATGTAGCGTGCTACTCGTGAATCACGGTATAAAAAAAGGTACGTTATTGGAAACAGGAGTCTTTACAGAGTCTAGAAATCATGATGCAGAATCAAGCTCTTTGATTCTCAGATAAGCAGCAAGTGCCCTCAAGCTGATGTGTTAGAAAACAACAAATGAGAATGATTTGACTTTATTTGGCAAAATAAGTGAAGACGCAGGTCCACATGTTGGCCTCTGGCCATGCAAATTGTTTGGAAATCGGTTCCTGGGCAACCATGACTTCTATAAGAAAGGGGTTTTGTTCTTGGTCAACAGTGTCCCAAGCTGTTGTTTATTTCTTTGCTGAGAATTAAAAGGCTGTATCACATGCGATATAAGTCAGAGAGATAACAGTAAAAGTCAGCATGGGATAAAGCTCCCCTGGAGATGGCTTATGCTGCCCTCGAAATGTATACTCTTTTTCTGTACAGGACACAACACTCTGTATTACGGACTGCCAGACATTTTGCCTGAACAGCAGGAGGCACCTTGTCATCTGATTTCTATAATTAATTTATTTCACACTCACCATTGCTCATCTGGAGCTCATGCGTCATCAGCATTTCTACAAAGCATGTTTACTGCTGGGAATCAGAATGATGCGTGAGTGCAGATGTGTAGGGATCGTTGCCGATAAGAAAACGGGCACTGGCTCAGCTTGATTGTTTGGTTTGTAGAAGACAATATGAACAAAAAACATGCAAGAATACAAAGGATGTTTTTTTTTTAATTAATTGTTAAACTCTTCAACAAACAATCAAGCTAACATGGGAAATACCATGTTCCCTACCAGTGCTATCATTGTTTAGGCATATCATATACATTACAGGGACATGTAAGTAAGCCCACTGCCAAAGCATTTTGCAATACTGGTTGTGTCTGCAACTTATTTACAGTACACAGGAAGCCACATGAGCTAGGGGCATGCGAGGACAACATTTTGGGAGTAATATTCAGCCCATGATGGTACCGTGCACTGAACTATCCCAGCATGTTGAATGCCAGGTATGTCCACTGACCTGGAAGATAACATGGCACTGGCCAATACTCAGACCGGTGCCTGGTTAACAGTGCACAAAGATAGGACAGCTATTTATTTATTTAGCCAATGAGCATATCAAGGAGGTTTGATGAACAGGAGATGGCAGGAGCGTGCTTGGCCCATTACCTGGGCTGAAACAAGTAGGCCGAACTTGTTGCCCTATCAATTACATTGTTTTGGGTGTACCAAGATGGCGGCAGCTGCATTGGGGAGAATGAAAACCTCCTTGGGTGGATCGGCTTCAGTTTTGTGATGTCTTCTGTTCATCAAACCTCCTTGAGCAGACTGTGTATCACCACCGCCTCGGGTGAACCTCCTCACAAAGGCGGTTAATAAATCCCAATAAATAAATAAATGCACTAGTGAGTTACATTAATACATATGCAAATTTCCTGCAGTAACCTTTTTTATGAATCAAGTATTAAGTAATGTGTGCATCAACTGTATGCACTTAACTTAATGCTCAGTAGTAAACAGGCACTTAGGAATGTCCTTTTCCACGTTAGCAAGGCTTTTATTCCAAAATTACCCCTAATCATAAAAATACTGATACACAACTATTTTGCTATTGCCTTTTTCAAACCCAAACTGTAGTCAAGATGGAATTGAATCATTTTTATTCGCTGAATAATTTTTGGCAACTCACTTCTCAATACCCTAATTTTACGCTTCCTTCTCAATGCAATCAGATACTTCTAGACCTACATTTCAGTAAGAAAATCATTTAGGACCTGAAGTGTAGGCACTCTGTACTTGACAATTATGTTAAGATGCCTAGATGGTTCCATGCCATACCCTAGAACCATTCTTAACCAGTTCCTCCACTGGGCACCCTCCTTCTAATGTATTCTGGTAGGTTTCTACCATTAGAAGGAGGGTGCCCAGTGGAGGAACTGGTTAAGAATGGTTCTAGGGTATGGCATGGAACCATCTAGGCATCTTAACATAATTGTCAAGTACAGAGTGCCTACACTTCAGGTCCTAAATGAAAAGACAGCCACCTTAATTAAAACAGTGGTCCCTACTGAAATCTCCGAAAGAACAAACTCAAAGAAAAGTATCAGTTAACATTTACGCATATTTATAATATGAGAATAAGGAGCAACATGGAGGTTAGCAGCCTAGACAGTCATGAGATCACAGCAACAAGGCTTGCCTTGGTACCTGCTGCACCACATACATGCACTAGGCCAGGGCCGCCGAGAGGGGTGGGGGCATGGGGAGCAAAATTCCCCGGGCCTCCAAGGGTGGTCCGGCACCGGGGTCAGGCCGCCGGCGCTGCAGTCCCCGGTCTCACCTGCCTGCCCCCTCGGCTCCGGGCCCCCTTCATTCAAAGCGGCAGTCGCAGATCGCGTCTCTTCTGGCCTTTCCTCCCTGTGTCCCGCCCTCGCGGAAACCGGAAGTTACAACAGACGAGGGTGGGACACAGGGAGGGAAGGCCAGAAGAGACGCGATCTGCGACTGCCGCTTTGAATGAAGGGGGCCCGGAGCCGTGGAGGCAGGCAGGTGAGACCACGGAGTGAGGGGGGGTGGCAGCGGCGGGGGGGAGGGGCGGGGCAGCGGCGGCGGGGGGGGGAGGCAGGGCGGCCTTGCCCCGGGCCTGGCCTAGTCTCTCGGCGGCCCTGTCGACCTACAGCTGTGCACAAGAAATGTACAGAAGAAAACGGCTGTACCTGCGAGCAGAGCATGGATATTGAGTCCCCTGTCTTGGTCCTCTGGGCTGCACACATCCATCATGTAGGCGTGGCTGGGGTTATCGGCCGAATCCGCACTGAAATCCATTAGGACAACCCCACAGATTGTGAGAATAATCCCCCATTTATGGTCACTCGCTGTGTCAGCCAGAGATAGTCCAATGTCCCTGCCATTCAGCAAAAGTGACAGCCCAAATAACGCTCCTAGAACCAAGAGTGGTTGAATCACAAAAAAGATATTAACAAGTACAGTTCTAAAAACAAGGAAACAGAAAAGAACTAAAAAAAAAAATTGATAGATAGGACAGCGATCAGTTAGCAAGGCGTGATGCAGGAGATTCAAACATTAGTATCTCCCGAGGAAGCTTGGAGGCAGTGGAAAGTAGTTCTGTGCCGCAGCTGCATATGGCCCGGGGTAGGGCAGCCGCCCCCCTCTCCCCCCCCACCCCCGCTGCAATTACAAATACCTTGGCTGGTGGGGAACCTGAGGCCCCGCCAGCATAAGAAGACTTCCTCCAGTTCTGCTCTTCAATCCTCCGCAATTGCCTGCCCTGCCTCTGTGGCTGCTTTTTCTCTCACATCGTGCGTGCTCGGTTTCAAAACCGAGCCTGCACGGCCTGAGAGGAAAAGCATCCGCTTGGCAGGCAATGCAGCAGAGTGAAGAGCAGTGCTGGAGAAAGACCTCTTCTGCTGGGGGGGGGGGGGGGGCACCAGCCAAACCAGAGACTCTGGCCCGAAGCCCTGCTGTGTCCATTCCTCCCTAGCCTTCAAGGGGGGCCCTGTGCTGGAGTTTTCTTCAGGAGTAGGAGAGAAAGAGAGAGACTCCAGCACCGGTGCTGGGCCCCCCCTTGGAGGCCGGGCCTGGGGAATATTGCACCTCCTGCACCCCCTGTTGGCGACCCTGGTAATATATAATGTAATGCCTGTAACCTGAAAGACTTAAATTTAGTAGACCAATGTTTTTCATGTGGGGACTTTATAACCAATATCACATATATTTTGTCCCAAACAACAATATATTCTACCAATCAATTATTTTCAATTCCTTTAACCATTACTAATCTCTCACATTGGCAATGATCTTGCACTTTGTAGTAATCTCACATTTTTTAATAGTCACTTTGACGTACTATCTGTATTCTTTTGGGGATCCTCAGCTGTGGACTATTGAATCAGTTCAGATGTGCCTTCTCCACTACTGCCAACTCCAGACTTTGCGCCTTCTGTCTCGCTGCACCCTACGCCTGGAATAAACTTCCTGAGCCCCTACGTCTTGCCCCATCCTTGGCCACCTTTAAATCTAGACTGAAAGCCCACCTCTTGTAACCACTCGCCTCCACCTACCCTCCTCTCTTCCTTCCCGTTCACATTAATTGATTTGATTTGCTTACTTTATTTATTTTTTGTCTATTAGATTGTAAGCTCTTTGAGCAGAGACTGTCTTTCTTCTATGTTTGTGCAGCGCTGCGTATGCCTTGTAGCGCTATAGAAATGCTAAATAGTAGTAGTAGTAGTAATAGCGGCCATTTTGACATGCATTTGCAGGAGCGGGATGATCTTGTAGCTGTAACTAAACGCATGGGAATAAGAAGATTGATTTACTATCACTTTTGATGGAAATACTAGAGGGAAATATACGAGGATTGTAATGTTTTTTGTTTTTTTAGAAAACCTCTTCCCTGAGGAAGAAATCGAAACTTGGCCATGTTGGCGGAGGTTCTCCTGTGGTTTAAATGCTGCCATTACTAAAGATAAGTGCTGCTCTTAAGTTCACTTCAAGCAGTTAAAAAAGGGCAGTTAAGATATATCTTTTTGTATCACAAGACACTATATGAAAATTAAAAAAAAAATGTTAAAAAATCAAAAACTTCTAGAAAATAACTGGGTTGATCTATGAGGATTTACGCCTCAGCCATTCTGTTGGATGAACTTTGCAATATTATGTTCGTATGGTGAGAGCAGCATTAATATCTGAGGATCCCCAAAAGAATACAGATAGTACATCAAAGTGACTATTAAAAAATGTGAGATTACTACAAAGTGCGAGATCAGTATATTGGTTACATTCCTTTTAACACAGAGACTAAGATTAGCCTTACCTAGGAACAAAAGAAACAGCCTGGCCAGTCAGTCCATCCATGGCCGCCGAGAGAGGGGGCAGGGGGGACAAAAGTCCCCGGGCCCGGGCCTCCAAGGGGGGGGGGGGGCCCGTCACCGCAGTCTGGTCCGCCCTCGCTCCCGGAACTGATTTTAAACGCTGTCGCTCCCGGAACTGATTTTAAAGTGCCTCCCTCACCTTCGTAGCAAGCAGCGGCAGGCCACTCCTTCCTTCTGTGTCCCGCCCTCACTTGACGTAACGTCCGCGAGGGCGGGGCATGGAAAGAAGGAGAGGTCTGCCGCTGCTTGCTGCGAAGGTGAGGGAGGCGCAAGGTTAGTGCACAGGGCCCGGGGGTGGAGAGAGGGCCTGGCCAGGTAGCGGGTGGAGCCCGGGGGCGGCCTTGTCCCGGGCCCGGCCCAGTCTCTCGGTGGCCCTGAGTCCATCCATACCAACTACTCAGCTCCACCATCCCTTCCTGTCCCTCAGAGATCCTCTGCATGTACCACGCTAGAATGCAGATACTGTTCTCGCCTCCACTATCATCAGACTTTTTGGAAAGAAATATTTCCTTAGATTACTCCCGAGTCTTCCCCCCTTTGCAATGAATGAGGCCAGCTGCGGATGCATTTTTACCACAGAAGTCCATCATATCTCCACTATCTCATCTTTCCTCTAGTGGGTACCAGGGGCACAGCCAGACCTCAACAGGAGGGGGGGCTGGAGACCAAGGTGGGGGGGGGGCACATTTTCACCCCGCCTCCCCACTGCCGCCCTCCCACCGCCACTTCCGCTCTCTCCCCCTCCACGGCTGCTACCATCTCCCAGCTGCTGCCCTCCTGCCGCCGCTTCCCACCCCCCACACCGCCACTGCGAAGGTGCCTTTCATTAAAACGAGCATGCACAGTGACTGAAAACAGGACAGGACGCCAGGCAATGTGAAACCAGCACAGGACGGGGACCCCCACCAGTCAAACCGGGGGCCCCAGAGTGGGTACGTGTTTATTTCTTTACGTGAAGTCGGTTAACTTAAATAAATTCTTTATGGGTTTGCACCCTACAGAATTACTATTATTACTATTTTTTAACTTTTATTTGTGTCAAATTTTCCAAACCAATTCATAAAAACAGACAAAACGCCATGTTTGCATTAATCACAGGAAAAAAACGATCTATCAAAAAATTGTATATAAGAAATCTGTACAATAAAAAAAGAATGCACAGACTTTGAAAATAAAAGCAAAATGGAGACAGAGACAGAGAAGATACAAAGAAAAAAAAAAAGGAAAAAGAAGGAGAAAAGTAAAGCAAATCACTGCATTCATTATCTATCCCTTCAATACAACTGGTGGTTTGTTCAGCTGAACAATTATTACCTTCATTTGCTCTTCCTGTGCTAAAATAAAAACCCTCAAGTGTTCTAGTTCCAGGAAATCAAATTCCTTCCCCAGCAGAATTATTTTCTGGTTATTTGGTTTTAAGCACCTGGTTATACTGTTTCTTTTCATGGGATTTCTTCCCAAGAGCAGGCAACTTACAGAATAGCAACTGAGGGCCGTTATACACCTAGCTTCTAACTAGTGCCACTTAGCACCAATTATAGCCAATAATTAACTGTTTACTCCAATTAATTAGTCAACTAATGAATTAAGTTACACAATTGACCTTATTCTATAAATTATGTGCTCAATTTTGTGCGCTAAGCATAAAGTTGGGTGCTAAATTTTTATAGAATTAAGGGTTAGGGGCAGGGGTGTAGCCAGACTTTGGCGGCAGGGGGGTCCAGAGCCCAAGGTGTGGGGCACATTTTAGCTCCCCCGGTGCCGCTGACCCCCCCCCACCATTGCCGACCCCCCCTCCCGCCGCCAACCCTCCCCCGCTGCCGTCGCCTACCTTTGCTGGCAGGGGACCCCAACCTCCTCTTCCTTCGTTCTGTTTCTGAGTCTGACATCCTGCACGTACAATGTGGGCACACATGCTACCTCGGCGATAGTGCCGATTGAGTGCGTGCTACCCATGCGCTAGCCCTCCTCCGCATCTGTAAAAGGACCTCTAAGCTTTTACCCCATAGGACGACAGGACTGCATAAATATTATTCTGTTACACCAGGGGCGTAGCCAGACAACAGATTTTGGGTGGGCGTAGGCAAAAAGTGGGTGGGCACCAAGTGTTCTCTCCCCCCCCCCCCCCCCCCCCAGCCACCAAAAATATATCTCCGCTGGCAGGAAAATGCTTCTTTCCACCTTGGCAGTCTGAAGTAGGCATTCGCTGAAAACTGAGCATGCACAGGAGCCGGTATCATGGAGAGTAGCGTTTTCGTTAACATTAGGGGGAAGTCTTCAGCTGGCAGAGCTTGAGATCCCCACCAGCTACCGTTAAACGTGTGCTACTGTTGGGTGGGCCTGAGCTCTAAGTAAGTGGGCCCCGGCCCACCCAGGCCCACCTGTGGCTACGCCACTGTGTTACACAGCACTTTGGCTCCCTAGGCTCAGTTTTAGGTTGCATTAGACCTACCTAGTGCAAGGACCATAATGAATGGCCTTCTCCTCCCATATCTTGAGGTGCATCTGTCACTCCAAGCTCCTAACAGTGGTTGGAGCATAAATCCTAAAACAAGAAAGGATGGCCATCAACAGCAATCTGGGAAAAGAACACTGATGCATAAGAAGGGCAAAGCGTAAGGGTAAAACTTAGGACATGCAAGTGTATGTAGGGGGTCCTTTTACTAAGGTGCGCTGAAAAATGGCCTGCGCTAGTGTAAGTGCGTGTTTCGGACGTGCACAGATCCATTTTTCAGCGCACCTGTAAAAAAAAAATGCCTTTTAAAAATTTTGGATGAAAATGAGGACGTGCGGCAAAATGAAAACTGGCGCGTGTCCAATTTTGGGCCTGAGACCTTACCGCCACCCATTGACTTAGCAATAAGGTCTCACACGTTAACCGGGTGGTAATGGTCTACGTGTGTAGAATGCCTTTTACTGCCCGGTTAGTGCCATGTGCCAGAAAATAAAAATTATTTTCTGGCACGTGTAAAAAATGAAATTACCACTCAGGCCACGCAGTAGCTGGGAGGTAATTGCAAACTGACGCACGTTGGTTGTACGTAGGCTTAGTGAAAGGGCCCCCTAGTGTCTGAAAGTAACCTGTTCCGGGGCAGAGGGAGCAGGGAACCAGCGAAGTCGATAGGCGCGCAGCTGCTCTTTGCACCCCTCCAGCAGCGTGCATCCGGGGAGGACCGCCCTGCCCTTGCTACGCCATTGAAGGTTTGACTTGGTAATATTGTCTTCTGCCTTTTGGGGTTATTGCCACACAGATTTAGTAAAGGTATAGAAAGATTGATCAAATGGGGTATTATGTCTGTAAGAAGTGACATAATACCCTATTTAGTAGGAACCTGGAAGCAAGCGGGGACACCAGTGCTACAAATATGGAGGGAGTGTTTGTAATTTGTTCAAGATTAAAAGTGCAGTTTGTTGACATGTTTTGGAATTGCAGCATTCAGGGCAACATACCCTACTCTTTCCTGCCTGCTGCCGATGCTCTGCCTAGCATCTCCGTCTTTTCAAAATGGCTGCCGAGACTTCCTGTGGTAGTCCTGCGAGTCTCGGCAATCTCAAGAGACTGCCGCAGGGAAGTCTCAGCAGCCATTCTGAAAATGCGTCAGTGCCGGGCAGAGTAGTGGCAGCGGGCAGGAAGTAGGGTTCTTTCCTGCCCCCGAAGAGGCCACTAGACCACCAGGGCCCTTCAAGATGGCTCAGGGGGGCTGTAGTTTGCGGAGGGGGGGGGGAGCCTCTGGACCTCCTCCCCAGAGCCTCTGCGCCCTCAAGCACTGCCCTGTTGCCCGTACGGTCTATCCACTCCTGGCCATAGCACATCACTGCAAGGGGCGTGAACACAAGGATGGAGCATGGAAAGGGCACGGACTTCTCTTCAACTTACGCATGTAACTCAGCGCTTTGTTTGGCTATTTATGCTTGCCGTTACCTTGGTGTAAACAGTTGCTCCTAAATTTAGGCACGCCAATTTGCGTTTACTCTAGTATTCTATAATGACATCTTGGCACATTATAGAAATTATAGAAATCAGTGCGACCAGCTGGAGGCACCAAGTTATGGAATTGCTCCCTTATTATATATATTTTTTTCGTGATGTACTGCATTATGTATTATCTTTACTAGGAACTGTTTTGGGCTGAATTTCTTTTAAGGAAAATGCTCCGTGAATCAAAAAGCTGGCACTAATACACTAATTAAATTAAGTTGAAAAGGGGGGAGGAAAAAAAACTCATGCTACCGTGGCCGACCACGGTCTGTGAAACCGATCTGCAAAAATCTGCAAATTCTAGAGCACGCAGCTCGCTGGCTGTCTCGTCGTGTACCTACCCTGGTGCATTGGGGAGCAGCGAAGGTCTCCAGAGGAAGCTGGAGCGAAACGGGTCAGTCGGGACCTCGCTGTTTTGACATTGACCCTACGTGATGCAAAAAAAAAAAAAACAGAAGAAAACTAATCTTCGCAAAAATGGACAAAACAGCGAAGATGACTCAAAAAATAAAAATAAAATATAAAAGATGAATAAAAAATGAAGACGACACTTTGGTTATAAACACTTAAAAATATTTATTAACCATAAAAAATGATGCAGAATAAGGGAGAAAAGGATTCGACACAGCTGTGTTTCAGCCGGTCAGGCCTGCGTCAGGAGTCTTCTCACCATATAGAGTGTCTTTCTCTATTTCTATATCGGATGTTTTTTATTGATATGTAGAACAACTTATGAAAGAATTGTATTGAATACGGCTGTATGGATAACTCTCCGGGTATCTCTTCAGGGAACTTGCAATGCTGAAATTTGCTCGAAACAATATAGACTAGAGCTGCTAAAATCAGCGTCTCGCATCTATGAAATTTCACCTGCTTAGGCAGCGTTCCTTGAGAGGCGACACGGTCCACTTTCACTTCTAATGCTTGTGAAGCGTATGTTTACTAGTGAATCAATAAATATTTTTAAGTGTTTATAACCAAAGTGTCGTCGTCATTTTTTATTCATCTTTTATATATTTTTTTTATTTTTTTGGGTCATCTTCGCTGTTTTGTTCATTGACATTGACCCTGCCAGCACTGAGCGACTAGCACGATGGAAGATAAGTGCCTTTGCTTGTTTTATGACAAATGCACATTGAATTTTTGTGACAAAAGTACATCGAACTTGGACTTTGAAGGGAGCTTTTTTCAACTGAGGATTACTTTTTACTGTGTGCTTTAGAATTTGCTGATTTTTGCAAATCGGTTTTACAATCGGCCACGGTAGCATGAGTTTTTTTCCTCCCCCTTTTTCAACTTAAATTTAATTAGTGTATTAGTGCCAGCTTTTTGATTCACCGAGTGTTGTGGGTGTGCATCACGGTTATTTAGTAAATCTGAATGGGTATCGTTTTACTTTAAGGAAAATGGCCTATGAAAATGTAACAGAACAAAGAATATATCATATTATACGCTAGGTTGTTTTATCCCCCCCTAGCAATGGTCCCTCCAAAGCAGGTCTTCGTAACATTGTGTGCACAACCCCCAAACTCCTGCTTAGGCAGCGTTCCTCGAGAGGCGACATGGTCCACTTTCACTTCCAATGCTCGTGAAGCGTATGTTCACTAGTGAATCAAATCAAATAATACGATAGAAAGCTATCGGCTAGAAATAAAATCCCAGTAACTCAATTTTGAAAATAGCATTCGGGAGGATAAAATTCATTACCTAATATTGGGCTGATGAACCAAACCATGCTATAGAGTTCATCAGGCAACCCCATCTGAAGGAGAACTGGTGTGACGTAGGCAGTCTCCATGGCGTAGCTGAACTCAATGCCAAACAGAATACACCCATTGAAGAGAAGTTCTAAGAAGGATCTCCTAGGGTGAAGGTCCCCAAAATCGATGAGCTCTATGGGGCAAGGGGTGTTAGGGGGAGGAGGGGGAGAAGGCCGAATACGTTTTCTCCTCCTTGGGTGTCTCTTGAAGTTGTTTGCCCGGTGGCTGATGTGGCCGGCGACGGTGCTAGAGTAGCCACAGGACTGCAGTCTCCAGAACTCCTGAGCGGCCAGATTGGAAAAGATGGCATCTGGGGGTGGGGTAACGGCAGCTGATGATATCATCGTTAGCACATGAACTTTCTTCCTGGAAGAGAAAGGGAAAGTAAGAATTCCACGTCACCGTATGGTTCCTTTTCAACAGCATTCTTCTACACCGGGGTGGTCAACAATTACGCACATTGGGCCGCATGAATGTCATTACTGTCCCCGGTGGGCTGCAGCATTATGCAATGTCAGAAGCAGAAATGCACAGAGCTCCATAGACCTTCTGCGATAAATAAATAAGGGCTCCTTTTACAAAGCGGAGGTAAGCCCCAGTGGCGTAGGAAGGGGGGGCGGTGGGGCGGTCCGCCCCGGGTGCACGCCGCTGGGGGGGGGGGGGGGGGTGTCGGCTCCGCTGGTTCACTGCTCTCTCTGCCCCGGAACAGGTTACTTCCCGTTCCGGGGCAGAGAGAGCAGGGAACCAGCGGAGCCGACGCAGCTCCCAGCGACGTGCACTCGGGGCGGAGCGGCTCTCCTGCCTGCCCCCTTTGGTAAGAATGCGCTGGGGGGGGGGTGTGCAGTGGCGAACCGCCCCGGGTGTCAGCCTCCCTTGCTATGGCACTGGTAAGCCCAATGCGAGCTTGCCTTTTGCTTAAAAGGAGGTACCGCCGGGCTACTACAGCAGCCCGGTGGTAGTTCCCACCCCCCAGCGCCGGTGTGTACCCAGTAGTAATTGGGCCATGCTGCGCGCTGCCTGGTTAATGACAGGGTAGCGTGGTAGCCCTGAAGTACGAATCTATATATGCCTCCAACTTTACATTTTTTGGCACACAATTATGGAATGCTTTACCTAAATCAGTAAAATCTACCCAGATCTACCTACATTTCAGAAAACTACTGAAGTCCGTACTGTTTAAAAAAAAGCTTATTCTCCAGGTTCAACATAATTCTCTTTAACATTTAGTCTTAACAAGGTTCAAGGACACTAATTATCTTTACTATCTTTTACATATTGCTGTTCTAAATGATATTTACTATCTATTAACTGTATAATTGTACTTCATGCACTGTAGCCTCCCTGCAGATTAGTGTAAGCCACATTAAGCCTGCAATTAGTGGGGAAAATGTGGGATACAAATGTATTAAATAAATAAATAGATGGGTGGCGGTAAGGGTTCCCCACCGAAATGACTGCGCGGCAAGCTCCTTGCTTTATAAATATTTTGGCAAGAAAATACGGTACCTGCTCACAAACCACCTCCTCTACATAAGTCCATAAGTGTTGCCATACTGGGAAAGACCAAAGGTCCATCGAGCCCAGCATCCTGTTTCCAACAGTGGCTAATCCAGGTTACAAGTATCTGGCAGAAACCCAAAGAGTAGCAACATTCCATGTAGAACCCCAAAGAATAGCAAAATTCTAGAATCCTAAAAAGTAACAAGATTCCATGTAGAACTCCAAAAAGTAGCAACATTCCATTCAGAATCCCAAGTACATAAGTATATAAGTACTGCCATACTGGGAAAGACCAAAGGTCCATGCCATACTGGGAAAGACCAAAGGTTGGAAACAGCATCCTGTTTCCAACAGTGGCTAATCCAGGTTACAAGTATCTGGCAGAAACCCAAAGAGTAGCAACATTCCATGTAGAACCCCAAAGAATAGCAAAATTCTAGAATCCTAAAAAGTAACAAGATTCCATGTAGAACTCCAAAGAGTAGCAACATTCCATTCAGAATCCCAAGTACATAAGTATATAAGTACTGCCATACTGGGAAAGACCAAAGGTCCATCGAGCCCAGCATCCTGTTTTCAACAGCGGCCAATCCAGGTCACAAATACCCGGCAAGATCCCAAAAAATGTACAAAACATTTTATACTGCTTATCCCAGAAATAGTGGATTTTCCCCAAGTCCATTTAATAACAGTCTATGGCCATTTCCTTTAGGAAGCCGACCAAACCTTTTTTAAACTCCGCTAAACTAACCGCCTTTACCACATTCTCTGGCAACGAATTCCAGAGTGTAATTACACGTTGATTGAAGAAACATTTTCTCCGATTCGTTTTAAATTTACTACACTGTAGCTTCATCGCATGCCCCCTAGTCCTAGTATTTTTGGAAAGCGTGAACAGACGCTTCACATCTATTTTGAACTATTGTTAGAATGTAGATACACTAGTAAGACTGGCTCCTTTTTTTCATTCATGGTGAACCTCAATGCTCATATGAAGGAAGTAAATGGGTTCTGTATCCCTCATGTCATTATTTATTCATCCAACAGCAAATGTACTGTAACAGTAGATAATCAGCAAAAACAAACAAACAACCCCACCCCCCCAAAAAAAAAATCCATAAAAGGAATATTGTTCCAAATGTTAGACAGATGTTTGAACGCATTTCAGGACTTGGGGAAAATCCACTATTTCTGGGATAAGCAGTATAAAATGTTTTGTACTTTTTTGGGATGTTGCCGGGTATTTGTGACTTGGATTGGCCACTGTTGGAAACAGGATGCTGGGCTTGATGGACCTTTGGTCTGTCCTAGTATGGCAACACTTATGTACTTAGGATTCTGAATGGAATGTTGCTACTCTTTGGGGTTCTACATGGAATGTTGCTACTCTTTGGGTTTCTGCCAGGTCCTTGTGACCTGGATTGGCCACTGTTGGAAACAGGATGCTGGGCTTGATGGACCTTTAGTCTGTCCCAGTGTGGCAATACTTATGCACTTATGTACTTGGGATTCTGAATGGAATCTTGCTACTCTTTGGGGTTCTACATGGAATGTTGCTACACTTTGAAATTCTGCATGGAATCTTGTTATTCTTTAGAATTCTAGAATCTTGCTGTTCCTTGCAGTTCTACATGGAATGTTGCTACTCTTTGGGTTTCTGCCAGGTCCTTGTGACCTGGATTGGCCACTGTTGGAAACAGGATGCTGGGCTCGATGGACCTTTGGTCTTTCCCAGTATGGCAATACTTATGTACATAGATATTATATTCTCTCAAGCCACTTGTTTTTCAGATTAAATTATATTTATCCTTACATCATTGCAAAAAATCCATCTTTGCGCCAGCATCGGCTCTAAAAACACTGGGGAGGGACTCATTTAAAAAAAAAAAAACAGGCTACTAGCCATGCTTTTAAAATAATGGCATGAGCCGCAAGTGGCAGATTGCCCAATCGTGATGTCAGGTAATCAGAATTCAGTCTCCCCTTTGCTTGTGTAATTAATCTCTTTTCCTCTGCATTAAGACCCATAAGTAAATCTTCAACTGTCTTATTACTAGACTTGGTACTAAAACATTAGATAGACTTTTGCACTTTATGGAAAAAAAAAAAAAAGATAAAAAGAAAAAAAAATCAATCATAGACCAGGCTTCAGTCTGCAGTATTGAGTCATCAAGTTTTGCCAGCCTGCGGTACAGTGGGAGGAGATCAGTTTCTGTGTTTCTTTATAGAGAAAATTACTGGTAAATGCACTTTCCCCGGAAACCCCTCCGCCCCCCCCCCAAAAAAAAGAATCTGACAGAATAGAAGATGAAAGACATACAATGCGAAAAAGTCATGGAAATGAAAGAAAAGGATAATTTGCCATTAGTACTTCCCATCATTTTAATCTGCGCAGGGACCACCTGTTACATCCTGAAGGTTGTATTTATTTATCGAAATTTGATATCCTGCCATTTGAACTATAAAATTGGAACAGTTAAAGGATTATGTGGATGTTACATAAGTACATAAGTAATGCCACACTGGGAAAAGACCAAAGGTCCATCGAGCCCAGCATCCTGTCCACGACAGCGGCCAATCCAGGCCAAGGGCACCTGGCGAGCTTCCCAAACGTACAAACATTCTATACATGTTATTCCTGGAATTGTGGATTTTTCCCAAGTCCATTTAGTAGTGGTTTATGGACTTGTCCTTTAGAAAACCGTCTAACCCCTTTTTAAACTCTGCTAAGCTAACCGCCTTCACCGCGTTCTCCGGCAATGAATTCCAGAGTTTAATTATGCATTGGGTGAAGAAACAGTTTCTTTGATTTGTTTTAAATTTTCTACACTGTAGTTTCATCGCATGCCCCCTAGTCTTAGTATTTTTGGAAAGCGTGAACAGACGCTTCACATCCACCTGTTCCACTCCACTCAGGCTTCTGTTTCTGTGAGTCTGTACGTGCAGGATGTCAGACTCACAGAAACAGAAGCCTGCCCTTGTAGATCAGCAACATGGCCGCGCAGGCTTCTGTTTCTGTGAGTCTGACGTCCTGCACGTACAGACTCACAGAAACAGAAGCCTGTCCTTGCAGATCAGCAACGCGGCCGCGCCGGAGAAGAGGACTTCGGCTGGCGGGGGTTGGGGACCCTTGCCAGCAAAGGTACCTGACAGCGGCAAGGGAGGGTTGGCAGCGGGGGGGGGGGGGGGGGGGGAGGGAGGGTGTCAAAGGGGTTGGCAGCGGGATGGGGGGCCAGGGCCAAATCTACGGGGGCCCATGCCCCCGTGGCCCCACGTAGCTACACCCATTCCTAAGAATGGATCGAGTAGCTAGTGGTCAGTGCAGTGGACAGTGAATAACAGGATCCAGGTTCAATTCCTACCTTACCTTTTTAATTTCAGTACAAATATGTGAGCCCTTCTGGCAGTGGTGTTCCTTGGTCGGCTGCACAGAAACAGATTCAAACTTGATCAGATCATTCGGCAACACCGCGCAGCCGAGAAGAGGAGTCGGACTTCGGCTGGTGGGGGGTTGGGGTCCCCCGCCAGCAAAGGTACGCGACAGCGGGGGAGGAGGGTTGGCAGCGGGAAGGGGGTGGTCAAGAGGGTCGCGGTGGTGGTGGCAGCACCGGGGGGGGGGGGCTAAAATGTGCCCCCTCACCTTGGGCTCTGGACCCCCCCTCCCGTGCAAAGTCTGACTATGCCCCTGCTTCACATCAATTAATGTCCAAGTCTGCATCAGTGCTGAGTGCTAGAAATCCCAATAAATAAATAATGTGAAAACAAAAGCGAGAGCTTTTTCAGGAGCTAGCCCACTGCTATGGAATAAGCTCCCCGGACATATACGGTTTTGTCCAAATTTTTGACCTACTTTTGTCCTGCAAGCTTTTCCTATTACACTACAGTCTCGATTATCCGACCTTCACTAATCCCACCGTCCAGCATATCGGACAGGTCTCCCTGGTGACATCATTGCAGCTTTTTTTCCACTTTCCTGACATCTGATTCACTGGAAGGGCAGACCTACCTCTGTTTGCATTTGCTACCCAGTCCCTGTTTTCACTGCAACACTGCAACGTTTCTGATGGGCTTTGCTGGCTACTGAGATCCTGTTTTCACTGCAGCACTTGAAATAATTCACATTTTCTATGTATTTGCAAAGTGTTCTGTATTATCTGACTTTTCATTCATCCGACAACAGGCTGGTTCTGTTTACGTTGGATACTCGAGACTGTACCCTACTTAAAGATTAATGATGCATATATTTCTGGCAGCTTAGGGGTTTTATTCCAGCCTTTCTATGACTGGGATTTTAGGGGAAGATATCAATTTTATGTACGTGCTTGCTTAGTTTATGCTTTGGATTTTATGCACATTATTTATTGTGAGTCGCTTAGCTATAAATGGGTTGTAAATCTGAAAATAAATAAATAAACATTGCAGTTTACAAATCCAAACCTTCTACAAGCAATCAAAGAGAACATACATAAGACTGAGCGGGACAGAAAGGATGGGGGAGGGGGGGTTAGTGAACAGAACAGCAATTCAGAACCAGATCACGACACACAGAACTAAGATCGAAGATGCTAAGGAGAGAGAGAGATCCCAGAACACCTTGAAAGAGCAAAGCTAGGTCGAATGAAACAACCAGTCCTTAACCTCTTTTGTTCAGTTTCTGAACTGAGGGGTCCTTTTACTAAGGTGCGCTGAAAAATGGCCTGCGGTGGTAGTGTAGGTGTGTGTTTTGGCCATGAGCAGAATCATGGTTTCAAAGCTTAACTATCTGTTGAGTGAAAAAATATTTCCTCCTATTTGTTTTAAAAGTATTTCCATCTAACTTCATTGAGTGTCCCCTAGTCTTTATACTTTTTGAAACAGTAAAAAATTAATTCACTTCTACTCGTTCTACACCACTCAAGATTTTGTAGACCTCAATCATATCCCACCCCCCCCCCCAGCCGTCTCTTTTCCAAGTTGAAGAGCCCTAACCTCTTTAACCTTTCCTCATACGAAAGGGGTTCCATCCCCTTTATCATTTTGGCCGGTCTTCTTTGAACCTTTTCTAATTCCGCTATACCTTTTATGAGGTACGGCGACCAGATTTAAGTACATAAGTAATGCCACACTGGGAAAAGACCAAGGGTCCATCGAGCCCAGCATCCTGTCCACGACAGCGGCCAATCCAGGCCAAGGGCATTTGGCGAGCTTCCCAAACGTACAAACGTTCTATAAGTGTTATTCCTGGAATTGTGGATTTTTCCCAAGTCCATTTAGTAGCGGTTTATGGACTTGTCCTTTAGGAAACCGTCTAACCCCCTTTTAAACTCTGCCAAGCTAACCGCCTTGAACGCAATACTCAAGGTGAGATTGCACCATACAGAAGCATTATAGTATTCTTGGTCTTATTTTGCATCCCTCTCCTAATAATTCCTGTTTGCCACCACCACACACTGGGCAGAAGATTGCAGTGTGTTGTCTAAAATGACACCTAGATCTTTTTCTTGGGTGCTGACTCCCAAGGTGGATGGACCCTGGCATCAGGTAACTGTGATTCTGATAATTCTTCCCAGTATGCATCACTTTGCATTTGTCCACATGTATTTATTTATTTGCTGCATTTGTACCCCACATTTTCCCACCTATTTGCAGGCTCAATGTGGCTTACATTACATTGCAAAAGGTATAATTATGGATGCCAGTCTTCCAATTTCCTAAGGTCTTCCTGTCATTTTTCACAGTCCGCACTTGTTTTAACTACTTTGAATAGTGCCATCTGCAAATTTAATCACCTCACTTGTTGTTCTGATTTCCAGATCATGTATAAATATGTTAAACAGCACTGGTCTCAGTACAGATCCCTGTGGCACTCCACTCTTCACCCTCCTCCACTGAGAAAAATGGCCATTTAAACCTAACCTCTGTTTTCTGTCAAATAACCAATTCTTAATCCATAGAAGGACATTGCCTCCTATCCCATGACTCTTAATTTACTCAGGAGTCTATCATGAGGAACTCTGTCAAAAGCTTTCTGAAAATCTAGATATACTACATCAACCGACTCACTTTTATCCACATGTTATAAGTAATAAGTAATGCCACACTGGGAAAAGACCAAAGGTCCATCGAGCCCAGCATCCTGCCCTGACAGCGGCCAATCCAGGTCAAGGGCACCTGGCAAGCTACCCAAACGTACAAACATTTTATACAAGTTATTCCCGAAATTGTGCATTTTTCCCAAGTCCATTTAGAAGCAGTCTATGGAATTGTCCTTTAGGAAACCGTCCAACCCTTTTTTAAACTCTGCCAAGCTAACCGCCTTCACCACGTTCTCTGGCAACGAATTCCAGAGTATAATTATGCGTTGGGTGAAGAAAATGTTTCTCCGATTTGTTTTAAATTTACTACACTGTAGTTTTATCACATGCCCCCTAGTCCTAGTATTTTTGGAAAGCGTGAACAGACGCTTCACATCCACCTGTTCCACTCCACTCATTATTTTATATACCTCTATCATGTCTCCCCTCAGCAGTCTCTTCTCCAAGCTGAAAAGGCCTAGCCTCCTTAGTCTTTCTTTATAGGGAAGTCTTCCCATCCCTGCTATCATTTTTGCCTTCAAAGAAATTAAGCAAATTGGTGAGGCAAGCCTTCCCTTGGCTGAACCCATGCTGATTCTGTCCCATTAAACCACATCTAGCCAATCAGGTTTTCAGGATACTACACATACATATGTACATGCCAGTATTCCAGTAGCGTACCAAGGGCAGGGCAGTGGGGGCAGACTGCCCCGTGTGCAGGCAGCAAGGGGGTGCACATAGCAGTCGTGTGGCTGTCAGTTCTGCTGGCCCCCTGCCCCATTGATGTTACTTCCTGTTCTGGGACAGGGGATTGGCAGAGCCAACAGCTGCGCTACTGCTCCGTGTACCCCCTTGCTAAGAGGAAGGCTGGTGGGGGTGATGCACCTTGGGGGAGGGGTGTGTGATATGCCTCGGGGGGAGGTGTGAAGCACCTTGGGGGGTGGGGGCATGATGCGCCTCGGAGTGGGGCACAGCGGTGACTCACCCCGGGTGACAAGCAAGCTAGGTACGCACATGCCCTAATATAGGTGCCCACATTGTACAATTATCCTGTAAACATGTGGCCCAAAAGGTTAAACAATAATGAGCCACACAGCTTGTGGTCAGCTTTACAAGTGGTGTTATTTCTGGAAAGTTTTATACTTTTACAGGTATTGCTAACTTTTCCCCCAGGAGAACTGAATTTAAAGGGGCCAGCATGGCATGAAAATCTGCCCTTGCTCTCCTGGAGGTACACCTAGTCAGTCGGGTTTGCAGGATTACCAGAATGAATATGCATGAGGAAGATTTGAGTACAAGGGGCCTCTATTATACGCAAAGTTATCTCATGCATATTCATAGTGCTATCCTAAAAACCTGATTTGGCTAGATGTACTCCAGGAGAGAGTTCAAAAGCAGTGGTCTAGAGGCCTCCCCTCCTCAACCCCTCCCCTCCCCTTCCCAACCCCTCCCCAACCCCTTAACTCTACCTCCTTGACTACCTAACTTACTCTGTCACTTATGTAACACTAACGCAATCCCACTCTGTATTTCTCAACCCGGAATCGGAGATCGCCAACACGGTACTACGTAAACCACATTGAGCCTGCAAATAGGTGGGAAAATGTGGGATACAAATGCAACAAATAAATAAAAATCAGTGCCTCCACCATAACCTTTGTCTGAAAAAATCTGTGGCCCCTCTGGTTCCCCCCCTCCCCCAGTACCTCTGGTGTCCAGAGTCGCTCCTGTTCCAGTTCTCATGTCTTCAGTGGCTCCTGTCCCAGCAGGTCCATTTTTAAAAATGGTGCCATCTCATCCCTAGGAATAGTTTTGTCATGCTGCTGCTAGGGGTCGGGCTGCCAAACTCAAATGTGGGGTCTGACTGGAGCCCCCTCCCAGCTGGTCAGGTCCAACCAGACTGTTGACCCATTGTCTTTGTAAACAGTAAGTGGAGGAGTGGCCTAGTGGTTAGGGTGGTGGACTTTGGTCCTGGGGAACTGAGGAACTAAGTTGGATTCCCACTTCAGGCACAGGCAGCTCCTTGTGACTCTGGGCAAGTCACTTAACTCTCCATTGCCCCATGTAAGCCGCATTGAGCCTGCCATGAGTGGGAAAGCGCGGGGTACAAATGTAACAAAAATAAAATAGATACTATTGGAGATTCTACATGGAATGTTGCTACTATTGGAGATTCTACATGGAATGTTGCTATTCCACTAGCAACATTCCATGTAGAAGGCTGCGCAGGCTTCTGTTTCTGTGAGTCTGACGTCCTGCACGTATGTGCAGGATGTCAGACTCACAGAAGCAGAAGCTTGCGCGGCCACATTGGTGATCTGCAAGGGCCGACTTCTACATGGAATGTTGCTATTGGAATAGCAACATTCCATGTAGAACCTCTAATGCAGCAACAGTGGAGGAGGAATGGCCTAGTGGTTAGGGTGGTGGACTTTGTTTGGTCCTGGGGAACTTCTACTCTCTCAGTTCGAGTCCCACTTCAGGCCCAGGCAGCTCCTTGTGACTCTGGGCAAGTCACTTAACCCTGCATTGCCCCATGTAAGCCGCATTGAGCCTGCCATGAGTGGGAAAGCTCGGGGTACAAATGTAACAAAAATAAAAAAAATGAACGGCAGTGCTAATTGTTGGCTGCTTCCATGGCCACCCCCTCCCCCCAACCTAATGTGATTTGTTTTATTAGAAAATCATCATTACAAAAATAACTTTAGGGAGATCATGCTTGACCATGTTCAATAGCTTACACTACAATCTCATTAACTGAAAAAGGCACATGATTTACATGTTAGAAGTCAGGGGTGGGCAACCACGGTCCCCAGTGGGGTTTTCCACAATGAATATGCATGAGATCTAATCTATTTGCATACAATGGAAGCAGTACATGCAAATCAATCTCATGGATATTCATTGTGTAAATCTTGAAAACCTGACTGGGTTGTGGTCCTCAAGGACTGTGATTGCCCCCATGTTATACGGTATTTTTTTTTTTTTTAAATGGTTGTATATAACTGCAAAGAGACAGAAAGAGTCCACTTGGATTAGATTAGAAATACAGAACACGACAGCAGACAGGACCGGCTCAAGGGACTCTAGCGACCTAAGCCAACTTTTGTATTGGTGGTGTCCTCCTCCCCCGCCTGTGATCTAGTTTATCTCCTTCCACTCTTCCCCCTCCCCAACCAGCATTCCAATATCTCTTCTTCTCAAGTCCTGCCCCCCCCCCCCCCACTGGTGATAAAGGGTGCCAAAACCCCAGTTCATCATCTCCCTTCCCCCCTAACTTGTGGATACCGAACTGCAGGCAGGCAGAGGAACAAAAGGAAGAGAAGAGGGACGAAGCGATGCTAGATCAGGATTTTGGTGCCCTTTATCGCTGACACCCTGGGCCAGTGCCTCAGGGCTGGCTTAACCTATGGATCAGGTGAGGCTCTGGCCCAGGGTGCCAGAGATAAAGGGTGCCTAACGCTTGAGCCTGTGATGTCACTGGCCCTATAGGTTAAGCTGGCCTAGAGCTTACCTGGTGGCATTGCGTGTGCCAGCAACCCCCCTATACCGTTAAAGGCAGTTTTCTCCTCCCAAACATAGACAACGCTTCACCTAATGCTACCTGCATCAGTACCGTGGCGTCTTCCTTGTGCCGTGCCCCGTCCCCTCCTTTGACATAACTTCCTGTTTTCACAGGGACGTAGCAGACGGAAGGCACAGAGGCCGATGCGGATAGCGTTAGGTGAAATGCTGTCGGTATTCAGGAGGGGGAAACTGCCTTTAAAGAGAGGCTGGGGGACAGGATGGCATGGGGGCTGGCGTGCCAATGGGAGGGCGCCTTGGTCCCTTGAATCGGCCCTGCTGTACCTCATCTGGACCTGGTCCATAGGTCATTGCAGATAACGACCATAAGACCCATCTAACCTCCCCAAATTATTTCTCATTTTAGTGCCATGGACCCCAGTTGACCTCTATGCTTATCACATACTTTCTTAAGTAGAGAGGTGTGGTAGCCGTGTTAGTCCACTCTTAAGGTTCTCAATAGAAATCAAACAAAATAAAACATGGAAAAGAAAATAAGATGATACCTTTTTTATTGGACTTAATACATTTCTTGATTAGCTTTCAAAGGTTGCCCTTCTTCGTCAGATCGGAAATAAGCAAATGTTGATAGATGACAGTATATATAAGTGAAACATCAAAGCATTTCAGTGATAGTCTAACTGTAGGATGGGGGTGGTTAGACTATCACTGAAATGCTTTGATGTTCCCATGCATATCTCCTATTCACCCCCACCCTGTTAGACTGTCACTGAAATGCTTTGATGTTTCACTTATATATACTGTCATCTATCAACATTTGCTTATTTCCGATCTGACGAAGAAGGGCGACCTTCGAAAGCTAATCAAGAAATGTATTAAGCTATGTCCAATAAAAAAGGTATCATCTTATTTTCTTTTCCATGTTTTATTTTGTTTGATTTCTATAGATTCTACATGGAATGTTGCTATTCCACTAGCAACATTCCATGTAGAAGTCGGCCCCTTGCAGATCACCAATGTGGCCGCGCAGGCTTCTGCTTCTGTGAGTCTAACGTCCTGCACGTACGTGCAGGACGTCAGACTCACAGAAACAGAAGCCTACGCAGCCTTCCACATGGAATGTTGCTACTGGAATAGCAACATTCCATGTAGAATCTCCAATAGTAGCAACATTCCATGTAGAATCTCCAATGGTATCTATTTTACTGTCATAGTAATGCTTGAATGTTTTCACTTATATACACTGTCAGCTACCACATTTGCTTATTTCCGATCTGACGAAGAAGGGCGACCTTCGAAAGCTAATCAAGAAATGTATTAAGTTATGTCCAATAAAAAAGGTATCATCTTATTCTCTTTTCCATGTTTTATTTTGTTTGATTTCTATAGATTCTACATGGAATGTTGCTATTCCACTAGCAACATTCCATGTAGAAGTCGGCCCTTGCGGATCACCAATGTGGCCGCGCAGGCTTCTGCTTCTGTGAGTCTGACGTCCAGCATGTACGTGCAGGACGTCAGACTCACAGAAACAGAAGCCTGCGCAGGAATGTTGCTAGTGGAATAGCAACATTCCATGTAGAATCTCCAATAGTAGCAACATTCCATGTAGAATCTCCAATGGTATCTATTTTACTGTCATAGTAATGCTTGAATGTTTTCACTTATATACACTGTCAGCTACCACATTTGCTTATTTCTGATCTGACGAAGAAGGGTGACCTTCGAAAGCTAATCAAGAAATGTATTAAGTTATGTCCAATAAAAAAGGTATCATCTTATTCTCTTTTCCATGTTTTATTTTGTTTGATTTCTATAGATTCTACATGGAATGTTGCTATTCCACTAGCAACATTCCATGTAGAAGTCGGCCCTTGCGGATCACCAATGTGGCCGCGCAGGCTTCTGCTTCTGTGAGTCTGACGTCCTGCACGTACGTGCAGGACGTCAGACTCACAGAAACAGAAGCCTGCGCAGCCTTCTACATGGAATGTTGCTAGTGGAATAGCAACATTCCATGTAGAATCTCCAATAGTAGCAACATTCCATGTAGAATCTAGTGGAATAGCAACATTCCATGTAGAATCTCCAATGGTAGCAACATTCCATGTAGAATCTCCAATAGTATCTATTTTACTGTCATAGTAATGCTTGAATGTTTTCACTTCTATACACTGTCAGCTGGCACATTTGCTTATTTCCGATCTGAGGAAGAAGGGCGACCTTCGAAAGCTAATCAAGAAATGTATTAAGCTATGTCCAATAAAAAAGGTATCATCTTATTTTCTTTTCCATGTTTTATTTTGTTTGATTTCTATTGATCACATACTTTCTTAAATTCTATTACTCTCTTTGAAGAGGGACTGAAAGTGTTTGCTCCTCAGACTGGAGATGGTACCAGTAATGAAAATAATGGCAGAAGTACAGGCAGCCAAATCAATATCGACCAACTCAAATCTCCTTGAATGCTAGGCTTGACCTTGAATGCCTTTTTCTAGACATCAGAGACAGAGAGACCTAGCTTCCTAATCAAGATTTCAGGCAGGGCAGACCAGGACCATCAAGCTGTCATCTGCAGACTATAAAGCATGGCAGCCAGCATTAGCAGTGGGGTCCTATCAACCATCAATGGAATTGAACTGACCAATGACAGAGCAAAAATACCTGCACAGATTCTTCAGTACTACAGCTGACTAACCATTTCCAGGCAGGCTTGTCATTTAGTAATAGAATAAACCTCAGAAAGTGTTGGGAAGTACCTATTAAATGATACCCCCCCTCCCCAATTGTTCTTAAGAAAAGCAAAAGCCTATAAATAAGGCAGAGCCCACTTGTAAAAAACCCTCTGATTGCAGTCATTTTCTTTTTTTCACTCAAAATGTAGCTGGAATTTTGCAGTTAAAACAGCCAGCAAACAACAACAAAATAAATAAATTCTCAGTACACAATCCTTGCTAGACTAATTTTTTTTTTTTGTTACATTTGTACCCCACACTTTCCCACTCATGGCAGGCTCAATGCAGCAATGGAGGGTTAAGTGACTTGCCCAGAGTCACAAGGAGCTGCCTGTGCCTGAGGTGGGAATCCAACTCAGTTCCTCAGTTCAGGACCAAAGTCCACTACCCTAACCACTAGGCCACTCCTTTACTGTTGCTACTATTTGAGATTCTACATGGAATGTTGCTATTCCACTAGCAACATTCCATGTAGAAGTCGGCCCTTGCAGATCACCAATGTGGCCGCGCAGGCTTCTGCTTCTGTGAGTCTGACGTCTTGCACGTACGTGCAGGACGTCAGACTCAGAAACAGAAGCCTGCGCAGCCTTCTACATGGAATGTTGCTAGTGGAATAGCAACATTCCATGTAGAATCTCCAATAGTAGCAACATTCCATGTAGAATCTCCAATAGTATCTATTTTATTTTTGTTACATTTGTACCCTGCGCTTTCCCACTCATGGCAGGCTCAATGCGGCTTACATGGGGCAATGGAGGGTTAAGTGACTTGCCCAGAGTCACAAGGAGCTGCCTGTGCCAGAAGTGGGAATCCAACTCAGTTCCTCAGATCCCCAGGACCAAAGTCCACCACCCTAACCACTAGGCCACGCCTCCACTCCGCTAAGTAAATTGTCAATCTGCCTAAATATATTTGCAACATAGCCGCCAAGTGGGGGGGGGGGCAGTGGAGGGCAGGGGGGACAAAATTCCTCGGGCCTCTGGGGTGGGGGCCGGGTGCAGGGGTCTCTCTCTCTCTCTCTCCTGCTCCTGACGGGACATAAATACATAAGCATCGCCATGCTGGGACAGACCAAGGGTCCATCAAGCCCAGCACCCTGTCACCAACAGCGGCCAAAAGAACAAGCAATTTGTCCCGCCCATCCTAGAAATACTGTATTATTCCCTCGTCCATTCAATAACATTCTATGGCTTTTTCCTCCAGGAAGCCGTCCAACCCTTTTTTGAAGTCCGCTACGTTAACCGCCTTAACCACCTTTTCCGGCAGCGAATTCCAGAGTTTAACTACGCATTGAGTGAAGAAACATTTCCTCCGATTCGTTTTCAATTTACCACACTGCAGCTTCATCACACGCTCCCTTGTCCTAGTATTTTTGGAAAGTGTAAACAGACGCTCCACATCGACCCGTTCCATTCCACTCATTATCTTATAGACCTCTATCATATCTCCCCTCAGCCGTGTCCCGACAGGCGCAGGAGAGAGAAAATGCTGGCGCCGGGCCCCCCCCTTGCATTGCCTAGCAGTTGCTGGGCCCTCAGGCCGCGCATCCTCAGTTTTGAGACCGAGCATGTGCGACCTGAAGAAAGCAGTCGCAGGGGCAGGCGACGCTGGGCAGAGGAAGGAGCCGCTCTGCCTGCAGTTGGCGGGGCCAGTCAAAGTACTTCGGGCGGGCCGCGGTGGCGATGATGATTTTTTTTGGGGGGGGGGGGGGGGGCCGGAGATGACGATTCTGCCCCGGGCCCGGCTCAGTCTCTCGGTGGCCCTGATTTGCAATTGCTTGACAGATCCTAAAACATTCATGCAAGAAGGAGTCAAATAAATATTTGCCTTTCGCAGTCAGCAATTCATAAACTTGGCATTAGAAAAATCTCTCCTTGTTTTTCCTCAGCCCCTTCCTTCTGAGAACGGCATAAATCAGGTTTTTTTTTTCCTTTTAATTAATTGATATGGAGAGACTGAACACAGGAATCCCCAGCTGCTGACTGCATAAACCACAGCAGAGTCACACTGGGCTCCCTAACCCTGCTATGTCCCTGCCATCCTCTCACTGCCACAAGGCACAACAACCAGTTTAAGATTTTCTGCAAGGAAGAAACCCTTCAGACATTACTGCCTGCAGAGTAATCACCCCATTCATCTGGAGAGCATCCAGCCCTCCCGCACAGCCACCCTACTGAGTACCCACAGGGATGCAGAGAGGGCATTTTGCCTCCAGGATGCCCGAGGGAAGCCCAGTTCTTATGCAGAAGAGCAGATCGGTTTACCTGGGATTAGCGATGGAGAGTCATCCTTTTTTTCACAGGCGGATGGTAGGGGGTCTTCCCAACCTGCCCCTTCTCCCGGGGCTGGACCCTCCCTCTTTGGATCAAGGATCCTTCCTGCTGAATGGAGGGTGGGGGCGATGACATCAGCAATTTCCTTCCCTCTCTCTGTCTCCCACCACCGCCAGCTCTGAGTCTGCAGAAAGCATCGGCAGGTTTCAATGGCTGCAGCATTTAAAGGGGCAGGTGGAAGGGTAACAGCTCTGCCTACAGAGCAACAGTACACGGCCACTTCTCAGGTTTAAGGTGGCCCCACTGTCCAGGAAACGAAAGATTCAGCAAAGAAACTGTCAATAAAGAAACCGTCCTTTCCCCCACCCCCTTTTCAGTCTCATAGTAAATGACGTGATAGTAAATGACGGCAGATAAAGACCTGAACGGTCCACCCAGTCTGCCCCACAAGATAAACTCCTACTTTATATGTATACCCGAGTTTGATTTGTCCTTGCCATTTTCAGGGCACAGACCGTAGAAGTCTGCCTAGTACTGTTCTTGTACTAAGGCCCAGATGCACAAAACCTAATGAGCCCACAACTTGCGTTTTAAACTGGTTCCAGCCAGTTTAAAACGCAAGTAGTTCACCCCGGGCATGCACTAAGGGCATTTTCCCTGCCACGGTAGCAGGCAACGAAAACGGAATGCAAATTATTCAAAAGCTATTATAATGAGCTGCACTACCGTTTTTCCGATTCCCTTACCGTAGGAACCCTAACGGGAGGTCTGCACCTCTCGTTAGGGCTCCTGTGAGGGAATCGGAAAGGAAAAGGGCCCCCCAAAAAAGGTAAAAAAGAAAAAAAGAAGGGAGCGCATGTGAGGGGCGTCCTTTAAGGACGTACTCTCCCCGCGCTTCTGAGAGACGTCTTTTTTTCGCATTTTTTTAGCTCTGCCGGCGCTGGTGTTTTTTCCCCCCTTCTATTTTGTCTTCGCTGCCCCTCCACAGCAAAACTTTTATATTTTCCTGGTTGCCGGAGAATTGGGACGTCCCTTTAGATTAGGCTCCTCTTCCTGGTCTCTTTAGCCAATCAGAGTGCGTTTCGCTGACAACAGCCAGCTAAGCCCGCTTTGATTGGCTGAAGAGACCAGGAAGAGGAGCCTAATCTAAAGGGACGTCCCGATTCTCCGACTCAGGTACCGAAGGAATAGAGAATGCAAGTGAGCTACAACGAGTAGCTCATTTGCATTCCCTATCGTTGATGCATTCCTATTCCCTACCGATTCGCTATGGAATCGGTAGGGAACGGAAATTACCGACGTCTTTAATGCATCTGGGCCTAAGTTCTGAAGCTAACGTCGAAGCCTCTTAAAATTTACACTCCAGCCCACCCCTATCTATTCAGTCACGATCAGGGCGTAGACCGTAGAAGTCTGCCCAGCACCGGTTTCGCTTCCCAATTACCAGCGTCGCCACCCAATGTCCACTAAGATTCCATAGATCCATTCCTTCTAAACAGGATTCCTTTGTGTTTATCCCACGCACGTTTGAATTCCATTACCGTTTTCATCTCCACCACCTCCCGCGGGAGGGCATTCCACATATCCACCACCCTCTCCGTGAAAAAATACTTCCTGACATTACTCCTGAGCCTGCCCCTCTTCAACCTCAATTCGTGTCCTCGATTTCTACCGCCTTCCCGTCTCCGAAAAAGGTTCGTTTGCGGATTAACACCTTTCAAATATTTGAACATCTGTATCATGTCACCCCTGTTTCTCCTTTCCTCCAAGGTGTACATGTTCAGGTCGGCAGGTCTGATTGTAACAGTGGTCATAAACAGTACCACTCAAGCCATCTTACAACAGCTTGAGATAAATCAGTCCTAAATTTAGAGCCCGTTATACTAAAGCACATGAAGGGGTCCTTTTACTAAGCTGCAGTAAAAGGGGGCCTCTGCTAGAACCAACGCGTGTTTTGGACATGCGCTGAGGCCCCTTTTAACCGCAACGGGTAAATAGCTGGCCATTTTGAGGGGAAAACTCTGCTGCGCAACTCATTTTCCGCCAAAGTCGCTATGCTCACATTAGCCCTCTCCTTAAGTCACTTCACTGGCTCCCTATCCATTTCCGCATTCAATTCATTCTCTTATTGACCTATAAGTGCATTCACTCTGCCGCTCCCCAGTACCTCTCCACTCTCGTCTCTCCCTACGCCGCCCCCTTGGGTACTCCGTTCTGTAGATAAATCTCTCTTGTCTGTCCCCTTCTCCTCTACTGCTAATTCCAGACTCCGTTCCTTTTATCTTGCTGCGCCTCACGCCTGGAACAGACTTTCCGAGCCTATACATCTAGCCCCCTCTTTGCCCGTTTTCAAGTCTAGGCTTAAAGCCCACCTCTTTACCACTGCTTTTGACTCCTAACCACTGCTCACCTGTCCTGTCCTTTTATCCTCACCTCTTTATTCCCTTACCCTTAATTGTTCTGTCTGTTTACCTGTCTTATCTAGATTGTAAGCTCTTTTAGCAGGGACTGTCTTTTGTGTATGGTGTACAGCGCTGCGTATGCCTTGTAGCGCTATAGAAATGATAAGTAGTAGTAGTAGTAGTACCTCACAGCCATGTCAGTGGGGAGCCCATACTGCCACCCATTAAGATGTTGGTAAGGGATCCCACGCTAACCCGGCAGTACCCACTGCCCGATTACCACCGGTTAAGTTCCAGCACTACAAAAATCTAAAAAATTATTGTAGCACTGGAAATGACACTCGCAGGGGGTGAGAAGTATTGCCTGCCGTGTGCTTGCAGTAGCCCAGCGGTATTTCCGTATTTGCATGCAGCAAGCCGGTTGTCGCCCGCCAACCCTAGTAAAAGGGACCCAAAGAAAATAACACATGAATTAGCGTGCAGTATCTAATGTTGGACACGCTGATCTGCTACCACAGTGACAGCATGTGCTAATTTGCATGTGAACTCAGTGGCGTAGCTAGGTGGGGCGCTAGGGGAGCAGCCGCTCCCCCAAACAGAGTTCTGCCGGCGCCTATTTTTTTTCATCCTGTTGCACTGAAAATGTGCGCCGGCAGAAGTCCGCTCTCGCTCCCCCAGCGCCGTCAACCTGCCTCATCCTGCCTCCGCTTCTGTGTGAACTCCATATTTCCCTATGGGGAAAGGCTAATGAGACTAGGGCTCTTGGCTGAGGGGAAATAGATAGAGATCTATGAAATACTGAGTGGAGTGGAAGGGTAGAGGTGATTCGCTTGTATACTTTTCCCAAAAATACAAGGACTAGGGGGCATGCACCGAAGCTGCTAAGTAGTACATTTAAAACAAACTAGAAAAAAAATATTTCTTCTCTCATTGCGAAATTAAACTTTGGAATTCATTGCTAGAGAATGTGGTAAAAGCAGTTAGCAGGGTTTAAAAAAAAAGGTTTGGCTAATTTTCTAAAAGCAAAGTCCATAAGCCATTATTATTGTATTGTACCATATACTATGACTTCTATTCCGCTTTTAACCCAATAATGCAAAGCGGATTACAAAATAATAAGAGAGATCTCAGTCGGAAGGAATTTACATAAAACATTTACAGCCCTGTACTATAGATTCCATAATTAGGTAGACTAATTCACTCACTATAAATCAGAATGTTGAATAGAAAATAGGCATATTTTAAGTGTCTTATGAAGAGTAATGTAAGGTGTAACCAAGGGAATTTCAACAGGTTTATTATTCCATATTCTTGCTCCTTCAAATAGAAATAAGCATTCCCAGACCACTTTCAAGTTCATCTTCTTAACAGAAGGGAAATCAAGCAATGAAGCTTTAGAACTTCACAAATGATTCCTGTTAGTCAGACTCGGGAACGTCCAGTGCTTATTTCTAGGACAAAAATCTGTTTTACTGTTCTAGGATCTTGCCAAGTACTGGATAGGTCCACTTTGGAAACAGGATATTGGGCTTGATGGTCCTTGGGTCTGTCCCAGTACGGCAATGCTTATGTTCCTATGGGGACGGGAACTAGACAGGTCATGGGTGGAGAACGGGTGTGTCCTGCCCATCAGTTAACTTGGGTCACTTACTGCTTCCTTAAGAGGAGGCGCTAGATGTATCAGCGCTAATTGAAACCAGATTTAATACGTGCTAATGATAGTTTCCATGAGCCTTTGCACTTACCGCACACTAAGGGGGGCCCTTTTACTAAGCAGCGCCAAAAAAGTGGCTTGCACTATTTTTAGCGCATGGATTTGCCATGCGCTGAGACCACTTGTAGCGTGGCAGCAAAATGGCGACGATTTCTATTTTCCCCTTAATGGTCATGCGATAATTTCCCAATTAGCGCATGGCCATTAGTGCATGAGCCCCCTTAGTGCCACCTATTTACTAGGTAGGAAGGGCTTCCGCACTTAACCTGTGCTAATCGGGCAGTGCGTGGTGATTTACCCGCATTACCCAATTATCACAGGGCACACCTTCTGCTCAGTGCGCTGCTGCGGCTAGGGCAGTGAATAGAATGTTGAGTATTATTAGGAAAGGTATGGAAAACAGGTGTGAGGATGTTATAATGCCGTTGTATCGCTCCATGGTGCGACCGCACCTTGAGTATTGTGTTCAATTCTGGTCGCCGGATCTCAAGAAAGATATAGTAGAATTGGAAAAGGTGCAGCGAAGGGCGACGAAAATGATAGCGGGGATGGGACGACTTCCCTATGAAGAAAGATTAAGGAGGCTAGGGCTATTCAGCTTGGAGAAGAGACGGCTGAGGGGAGACCTGATAGAGGTATATAAATAATGAGTGGAGTGGAACAGGTGGATGTGAAGCATCTGTTCACGCTTTCCAAAAATACTAGGACGAGGGGGCATGCGATGAAACTACAGTGTAGTAAATTTAAAACAAATCGGAGAAAAATTTTCTTCACCCAATGCATAATCAAACTCTGGAATTTGTTGCCGGAGAACGTGGTGAAGGCGATTAGCTTAGCAGAGTTTAAAAAGGGGTTAGACAGTTTCCTAAAGGACAAGTCCATAAACCACTACTAAATGGACTTGGGAAAAATCCACAATTCCAGGAATAACATGTATAGAATGTTTGTACGTTTGGGAAGCTCGCCAGGTGCCCTTGGCCTGGATTGGCCGCTGTCGTGGACAGGATGCTGGGCTCGATGGACCCTTGGTCTTTTCCCAGTGTGGCATTACTTACGTACTTATGTACTTCTCTCTGCGTCAAAACACACCCCTGCACTAAAATATATTTTATAGCACGGGATTGGCATATGCCGATCCAAAAGCTGCAACGGGATGCCTGAGCGCATCCTGCGGTTGTGCCTTTTAATGCAGTAGCGTAGCTATGGGGGGCCACGGGGGCCTGGCCCCTCCAAATTGGATCTGGGGCCCCCGACCCCAACCCCCACCTTCTGAAGCGTTTATCTGTCCCGCGCTGGTCTCGTACTTGCTTCCTCTCCCTGTTTCCAGTTGCGCCGTGCATGCTCTCATTTTAATGAAACTGAACATGCTCGCGCATGCCGAGTTTCATTAAAACGAGCATGCAGTGCACGGCGCGCTGAAAACAGGAGAGTAGGCAAGGGAAATCTTGCCTCACCAATCTATTACATTTCTTTGAAGGGGTGAACAAACATGTGGATAAAGGTGAGCCGGTTGATATTGTGTATCTGGATTTTCAGAAGGTGTTTGACAAAGTGCCTCATGAAAAACTCCAGAGGAAATTGGAGAATCAAGGGATAGGAGGTAGTGTCCTATTGTGGATCAAAAACTGGTTAAAGGATAGAAAACAGAGAATAGGGTCAGTATTCTCAATGGAGAAGGGTAGATAGTGGGGTTCCCCAGGGGTCTGTGCTGGGACCGCTGCTTTTTAACATATTTATAGATGACCTAGAGATGGGAATAACTAGTGAAGTAATTAAATTTGCTGATGATACAAAGTTATTCAAAGTCGTTAAATCGCAGGAGGATTGTGAAAAACTTCAAGAGGACCTTACGAGACTGGGAGACTGGGCGACTGGGCGTCTAAATGGCAGATGACGTTTAATGTGAGCAAGTGCAAAGTGATGCATGTGGGAAAGAGGAACCCGAATTATAGCTACGTCATGCAAGGTTCCACATTAGGAGTCATGGACCAAGAAAGGGATCTAGGTGTCGTCTTTGATGATACGTTGAAACCTTCTGCTCAGTGTGCTGCTGCGGCTAAGAAAGCAAATAGAATGTTAGGTATTATTTGGAAAGGAATGGAAAACAAAAATGAGGACGTTATAATGCCTTTGTATCGCTCCATGGTGCAACCGCACCTCGAATATTGTGTGCAATTCTGATCACCTCATCTCAAAAAAGATATAGTGGAATTAGAAAAGGTACAGAGAAGGATGACGAAAATGATAAAGGGGATGGGACGACTTCCCTATGAGGAAAGGCTAAAGCGACTAGGGCTCTTCAGCTTGGAGAAAAGGCGGCTGAGGGGAGATATGACAGAGGTCTATAAAATAATGAGTGAAGTGGAACAGGTAGATGTGAATTGCTTGTTTACTCTTTCAAAATAATACTAGGACTAGGGGGCATGCAATGAAGCTAGAAAGTAGTAAATTAAAAACAAATTGGAGTGAATATTTCTTCACTCAACATGTAATTAAACTAAAGAATGTAGTAAAAGCAGTTAGCTTAGCAGGGTTTAAAAAAGTTTTGGATAGCTTCCCAAAAGAAAAGTCCATAAGCCGTTATTAAAATGGACTTGGGGAAAATCCACTGCTTGTTTCCAGGATAAGCAGCATAAAATGTGTTGTACTGTTTGGGATCTTGCCAGGTACTTGTGACCTGGATTGGCCACTTTTGGAAACAGGATGCTGGACTTGATGGACCTTCGGTCTGTCTCAGTATGTCCTTATGTTATGTTATTATGTTCTTGTTGTTGTTGTAGTGCTTATGAATGAAATCTTTCCTAGTACATATTATTTGTAAACCGTCACATTATTCAGCAACAATATTTACAATTTATGTCGATTGTAGCTTTAAGTGTCTGGTATTATAACTGTCTACTACTGTAATTTTAGCAACATATGAGTGGCTAACAGTGAAATATGTAACTGTCAGGTAGTCAGTAGTGGACACATGGCTTAGGACGGGCTTGTCCAACCTTTTTTTAATTGGGGGGGGGGGGCACATTTAATTTCATAACATTCAGAGGGCCAAGCACACTCACTCTTTCTCCCCTGATGCCCCCTAGCCATCACCCACTCTTTCCCATACCCCCCTCCATAGCCTTCCCGCAGTCTCTTTCCCAAGTTTCCTCCCAGCCTTCTCCCACTCTCCCAAGCCCCCTCTCAACCTTCACCAAGTCTCCTTCTCATGCCCCCTCCCCTGCCTTCACCCAGTCTCTCTCCTATGGCCCCTCCCCTGTCTTCACCCATTCTCTTTCCCCTCACCTGTTTTCAGCTGCAAATTCTTCCCATAGGATCCCTGCTATGACTTCTCTATTGTCAAGCTTGGGTCTTGTGGTGCAGGAAGTTCAGATTGGTCTCATAGTTTCAAGTCTTGTGAGACTTGGGATACATGACAGACCTGATCGACCTACCAACTAGAAACACGTCCGAATCAACACGAACATACCTAAATCTGCACTACCCAAGCTGCAAAGGACTTAAGTACAAAACAACCTTCACATCCAGCTTTTCCTACATAAGCACACAACTGTGGAACGCACTACCAAAAGCCTTGAAAACGACGTATGACCACCCAAACTTCCGGAAAACACTAAAAACTTACCTGTTTCAAAAGGCATACCCTACTGATCCAACCTAAATGCCTGTTCTCTGTGACACAACTACTACTACTACTACTACTACTTAGCATTTCTATAGCGCTGCTAGGGTTATGCAGCGCTGTACAATTTTAAACAAGGGGAAGGACAGTCCCTGCTCAAGAGAGCTTACAATCTAAAGGTAATAAACTATGTAGTCAGTGTAGGTATCATAAATGGGGAAGGTGGTTAGGCGCCAAAAGCAAGGGAGAAGAGATGGGCAACAAAACCAAAGGATGTAATGGACATAACACAACTCTTCCGCTGTACGATTCCCTAATGTGGCTGTGCCACATGAACTTTATCTTACCATAATATCACTTTGTATTTGTTCATACCGGAGTTGGTGAACGCCTCTCCGATACTATGTAAGCCACATTGAGCCTGCAAATAGGTGGGAAAATGTGGGATACAAAGCTCCTTGTGACTCTGGGCAAGTCGCTTAACCCTCCATTGCCTGCCGCATTGAGCCTGCCATGAGTGGGAAAGCGCGGGGTACAAATGTAACAATAAATAAATAAAATAAATAAATAACCCTCTAAAACTGCATAATTGACCTCATACTTCTAAACATTAAACTTTATTTAAAATATATACCTATATAGACCTTTCTTACTCAGTGAGCATCAATGCGGGTTACCTTAAGTATGTTTAGGACTGTTTAGTGAGGTCAGGATCGGAACTAGAAACTGGGAGGCCAAAAGGCACTGGAAATCTACTCACAGAGCAATAAAGCAATGCAGGCCAGCATACAAGATCTGAACTAAGACTTTTATTGGAACTTGGGACAATATTCAATAGAAACTAGTACAGGTAAGCGTTCAATAGATAGCAGTTTCAACACTTCCATTATGCAATCAGATTCAGTACATGGCTGGTCTGGAATAGAGGCTCTGATGCAGTCTTAATTTAGCTGTGCACCATCTGAGGCCTCACTTTTCAGGCCTCAGCTGGTTCTTATCACCTCTTGCTTAGACTATTGCAACTTGCTTCTTATAGGTCTCCCACTCAGCCTCTTCAATCTGTTCAAAATTCTGCCTTACAACTTGTATTCCGCCAGTGTCGTTATGCTCATATTAGCCCTCTCCTCAAGGCACTTCACTGGCTCCCTATCTGTTTCCGAATACAGTTCAGACTCCTCTTATTGACTTATAAGTGCATTCACTCTGCAGCTCCTCAGTACCTCTCCCTACACTCCTCCCCGGGAACTCTGGGTAAATCTCTCTTATCTGCACCCTTCTCCTCCATCGCTAACTCCAGACTCTGTTCCTTTTATCTTGCTGCACCATATGCCTGGAATAGACTTCCTGAGCTGGTATGTCAAGCTCCCTCTCTGGCCGTCTTCAAATCTAGGCTAAAAGCCCACCCTTTTGATGCTGCTTTTAACTCCTAACCCTTACTCACTTGTTCAGTACCCTTATTTTATCATCCCCACCTTAGTAATTCCCTTATCCCTTATTTGTCCTGTTTGTCTGTCCTTATTAGATTGTAAACTCTGTCGAGCAGGGACTGTCTCTTCATGTTCAAGCGTACAGCGCTGCGTACGTCTAGTAGCACTATAGAAATGATAAGTAGTAGTAGTATTCAGGATTCTAGAATCTTGCTACTCTTAGGGATTCCGGAATCTTGTTACTCTTTGGGGTTCTGTTTGGAATCTTGCTACTCTAAGGGATTCTGCATGGAATTTTGCTACTCTTTGTCCTTATCCCTTACTTGTCCTGTTCGTCTGTCCTGATTAGATTGTAAGCTCTGTCGAGCAGGGACTGTCTCTTCAAGTTCGTGTACAGCGCTGCATACGTCTAGTAGCGCTAAAGAAATGATAAGTAGTAGAAGTAAGTCCTTCTTTCATATTGTAGCAGGGCTCCTGGAGCTTTAAACACACTTTTTTTCCTTCCCCTAGCCAGTCGCCAACTTTCCTCACATAAATGGAGCACAGGCCAGGATCTACATTTTGAGTTTTCTAATTTCTGTACAAAATGTCAGTTAACTTTTCACCTGCCTACCAACTTTCCATCTCCCTTTGCCCCCTCTGCCTCTCTCTCAGCAGGAATGTGTAATTTTCCTGGCTGAAGCAAAGCGAAAAAATTACTGCAGAATTCACTTACCGGTGATACTCAGTTACTGCTTCTTAGTGAATTCTGTGGTAAAATAGCACACAAATACACTATTTTGTCACTAGTTAGTGAAAAAAGTCGTAAGTTTGCAGCTCAAGCGATGGAAGCTGAAGTGAATTGCCCAAGATTTCGAGGAGCATCAGTGGGAGAAACAGGATTTGTACTCTAGCTTCCCTGGTTCTCAGCCTGCTGCTTTAATAATTAGGCTACCGCTCCTGCCTGCCATTTTTAATAGAGAAAATATTGGTGGAATACATTTTTAATATATGAGCCTGGTGCCCTGAATTTTTTCATAATCTTTTGAGGCGAACAATTCTTAAATCTGTCCACTAGATGGCAAGACAGCATCATATAATTGCTTTCCTGCTCTGGGGAGAAAAAATTGATATGACTGAGAACTGATTTGCCCTTCTTTTACTTTGCCGCTAGAGTGTAGTATAATCCCTACAAACAATGCAGATGAATGCACATGTTTTACATAATGTGTTACACACTTGTACAAAAGCACCTGGAATTAAGAGATGAATACACAGAAAATGTATTTGTCTATTCCCATAGCTTTGTTAAACTTGACATCATAGCATTTTTAAATTGCAGTGGCAGGGGTGGGGTGGGGGAGGGGTGGGGCGGATCTTCATTCTGCTGCCTTTACTTGTTCTTAACACGATCCACATTTTTGTAAGAATTTTTCTACATGCCTATTTAAAGCAGTTTTTAAAAATTACCCTGGGCTGAACAAACATATTTTAAGTCATTTTATTTTTCCCTTTGGTGAATCAAACTCTTTAAATCTTGTCTTCTGCTATTTGCAATAGACAACAAACACCAACAAGGAGCCAGGAAATAATTCTCAAACAGAAATATCCAAATTTGCTTGACCAATATAAAATCAATTTTCTTACACCCCCCCCCCCTTGAGATGAGAATTGGGACGTCCAGGTTGGGATGTTCAATATTCCCCTGGTATTTTATAAAAGGATCTGCCAAATGCTGAGCCTGGTGTAAAATACTAGACGTAGGTGAAGGACTGTGCACATGTATCTGCTGATACATCCAGCAGCAGGAGCAGCAAAGAATGTCCTGCTGTCCCCAGCTCTCCACTTACGCAGTCTTTTAAAATTGCTGCACCCTATAGCATCAATTTGACTCCCTCCCTGCACCCTCCTCTGACATCAGCAAGCCTTCATCCCCACACACCCTCCCAAAATCAACATCAGCCACCCTGAACCTCTCTGTACTCCTGAAAAAGACATCAGCCAACCCCCCCAATGAACAGCCTTACCCCTCCATTCCCCTGGGTCCAACTAGTGGTCTCTCTGGTGTCTAGTGAGGAGGGGGGAAGCAGGAGCAATCTCCGGTCTTCTGTGCTGTGAGTCCTGACTGACGTTCTGCATGCAGTCAGGACTCACAGCACAGTTCAGCGAACGCGCCGGAGAACGGCGCTGAAGAAGACTAAGACTGGCAGGGGTTGGGGACCCCCGCCAGCAAAGGTTCCTGGCGGCGGTGGGGAGGGATCTGAAAGTGGCGGGGGAGGGTTGGCGGCTGGGGGAGGTGGGCTAAAATGTGCCCCCTCCCACCTTGGGCTCTGGAGCCCCCTCTCGCCAAGGTCTGGCTACGCCCCTGGTGTAGCTTAATGGTTCAAAACCTCAAAAATTAAATACCGAAACAGCAGCACAAAAATGAAATAACAAACAGCAGTCCTTTGTTATAGGACTGGGCCTGCAAAGTGAACGAAATTGCTCCCATCCCTGCATCCCTTATTGGCACGGTACCCCTAGCAGACTCCAGTTAAAGGGGGGAAAGGGAAATGGGAACTTGATATACTGCCTTTCTGAGGTTTTTGCAACTACATTCAAAATGGTTTACATATATTCCGATACTTATTTTGTACCGGGGCAATGGAGGGTTAAGTGACTTGCCCAGAGTCACAAGGAGCTGCAGTGGGAATCAAACCCAGTTGCCTAGGATCAAAGTCAGCTGTACTAAACACTAGGCTACTCCTCCACTAGCAACATTCCATGTAGAAGCCTGACCTTGCTGATCAGCAATGTGGCCGCGCAGGCTTCTGTTTCTGTGAGTCTGACGTCCTGCACGTACATGCAGGACGTCAGACTCACAGAAACAGAAGCCTGCGCGGCGCGTTGCTGATCTGCAAGGGCAGGCTTCTACATGGAATGTTGCTAGTGGAATAGCAACATTAACATTCCACGTAGAATCTCCAATAGTAGCAAAAGAATCTCAAATAGTAGCAACATTCCATGTAGAATCTGAAATAGGGAAAGGGAAATAGGACTTGATATACTGCCTTTCTGAGGTTTTTGCAACCACATTCAAAGCGGTTTACATATATTCAGGTACTTATTTTGTACCAGGAGCAATGGAGGGTTAAGTGACTTGCCCAGAGTCACAAGGAGCTGCAGTGGGAATCAAACCCAGTTGCCTAGGATCAAAGTCAGCTGTACTAAACACTAGGCTACTCCTCCACTAGCAACATTCCATGTAGAAGCCTGCCCTTGCAGATCAGCAACGCGGCCGCGCAGGCTTCTGTTTCTGTGAGTCTGACGTCCTGCACGTACATGCAGGACGTCAGACTCACAGAAACAGAAGCCTGCGCGGCCGCGTTGCTGATCTGCAAGGGCAGGCTTCTACATGGAATGTTGCTAGTGGAATAGCAACATTAACATTCCACGTAGAATCTCCAATAGTAGCAAAAGAATCTCAAATAGTAGCAACATTCCATGTAGAATCTGAAATAGGGAAAGGGAAATAGGACTTGATATACTGCCTTTCTGAGGTTTTTGCAACCACATTCAAAGCGGTTTACATATATTCAGGTACTTATTTTGTACCAGGAGCAATGGAGGGTTAAGTGACTTGCCCAGAGTCACAAGGAGCTGCAGTGGGAATCAAACTCAGTTCCCCCAGGATCAAAGTCCACTGCACTAACCACTAGGCTACTCCTAAAGAATTCCAGACCAGGGAAACACTGGGATTCTTGTAGATCTAGGCATGGTCCAGGTTTTTCTGAGCTGACACTTGAATTGTGGGCTCTGTGTTATATCTATTTGCAATGCATCTAATTGTCTTACAGCTTCATGTTTTCCTTCCCTCTGCTCTGGTTCCACCTCCCTCTCTGTGTTATCTGAATTTGATATCAGCCCCCCCCCCCCCCCATTTTATGTAACTATAAACTGCTTAAATTTACCCAGGATTTGCAATACATCAAATAAATGTAACTGTTATTGGCAGGATCTATTCAAAACATCCGCCTGTCTCCTGTGCATGAACTTTTAATTATACAAGGACCCGTGCAGATGGGGTTTAGGGTCGGAGATCTTTTTACCATATGTGTCCCAGAGGAAACTGTTATCTTTGAAGGATGTAGTGCTTTTCATCAAGGAGGTTAGATTGAGAACAGGAGATGGCATGACGTCAACAAGCTGAAGTTGACCTCATATAGTCTCAGGTTGCTTCTTCAATGCTGGTGCCACAGTTGCATATGGTGCCAGTACGGTCAAAGCTGGTGCCATTGTTAGTTCCTGCTATACTAGAAAATGATGCCAACTTGGGCCTGGTCAAGGTTAGTGCCATTTTTTTTATGGCAGAAGTGAGCCACGGGGTTGGCTTTGGTCTGCTAGAATCATTTGCAATTGCTGTATCATGGGCCAGGTGGACCCATCTCATCTAGACTAAAAGTCCACCTTTTTGATGCTGCTTCTAACTCCTAACCCTTATTCACTTGTTCAGTACCCTTATTTTATCATCTCCACCTTAGTAATTCCCTTATCTCTTATTTGTCCTGTTTGTCTGGCCTAATTAGATTGTAAGCTCTGTCAAGCAGGGACTGTCTCTTCATGTTCAAATGTACAGTGCTGCGTACGTCTAGTAGCTCTATAGTAAGGATACCGTAGTAGTAGTAGTATTTTAAGCTGAATTTTGAGAATAAGATGCTTACTGAGTCCCGGAGAGAGAAGCCTGTGGGGTTCAGAAATGGGCATAGCAGTGAAGTTGTCACTGGGACAGGTTACAGTCTACCTGTTTGGCGGTGAAGCCAAGGATTCCAGTTTCACTTCCTGTCAATCTGGCATTCTCCCTGAGAATTGGATCACTAGGAAAATCTGGCATCTTTGAACCTGATATTCAGCCAGTTGCGATCAGTGATTTGCTGACTGCTGCTGGCGTTATCCCTGGAAATTCAATGCTGGGCCATGATCAAGCTCCAGCACTGAATTTCCAGGTATCCGGGGGCAGGTGAAAACATAGCCAGTAAAGCGCTGTTAACCGGCTATGGCGAATCACATAAAGGATAGGACTGACTTTTATGCAGGTCCTATTGATGTGGTTATCTCGGACAGTTAAGGGGTCCTTTTACTAAGGTGTGCTGAAAAATGGGCTGCGCTGTTGTAGGCGCGTGTATTGGACGCTTGCAGGTCCATTTTTCAGTGCGCCTGCAAAAATAAAGGCCTTTTATTGGCCGAAAATGGACGTGCGGCAAAATAAAAATTGGCGTGAGTCCATTCTGCGCATGCCCAAAACACGCCTCTACACTACCTCAGGCCATTTTTCAGTGCACCTTAGTTAAAGGACCCCCCTCCCCCAAAATTTTACAGATATTTGATTGTTGGACAAGGGGGATCAGGAGAAAGGAGGCTGTTTTTTTTTCCCATTCTCTTTTTGCTGCTCACCAGCGCAAACACCATGAGTTAATAACATTTGTTTGCCATTTCTGTTAGCATGCTTTAACTCAGCTTTGCTGACAGGAGCACATTCTTTATTGATTGGGGAGGCAGGAGGTGCTGAATGAACTGAACCACTGGAGCTCAAGCCTTGCTGATAAATGATTCTTTATCACCACAGCTCTCATGTTTGCTTTCTAACACACATTATCAGAGCCCTTGCTTCAGGAAAATGCTAAATGTATAGCCTGCTGAAATCCGCTTTCAAATATCCACCAGCATGAGGGAAGCCCCTGCTTTCTGAATTAGCCCGCTGTGGCTATCGTGTTGACTTTGGTTACACAGGTTGATCTTCTGTTTATTTTCCTTTCACTGTTCTTGTGTCCAAACACCAAAATAGAGGTAACAAAGAGGGCTTGATATTTAAAACGATTTAAACATTTAAATCACCTAACGGATTGGTGCGCCTGGCTACCGCATGTCCCGGGGTAATTCCATTTTTTTACACGCCTCCAATATGCACGGCAGAAAATATTTTTTATTTTCTACCAAATGGCGCTAAATGGGCAGTAATCGGCAGTGTACGCTGAAGATTACCACCCGGTTAACGCGTGAGACCTTGCCGCTATGAATGACATCATTAATAAATATTAATGAGGCCATTTGCATACAAATGACATCATTAAACCCGCCTCCACTGGCCGTGGCCGCGGGAAAACTGAGCCAACCCGCGGCCGATGGCTGTAGGGAAAAAACTGCCGGTGGGGCAAGAGAAAGCCGCCCCAAATCCCGCAACCCGCACGCGGTGTGAAAAAGCCACAGCGGGTCATGGAAAGGAGCCCAATTGGGCGGGAAACCCGCAGCCCTGGCAACACTGGGGAGGTGAAGATGCTAACGTTGATTCAGTTCCCTTCTCCCATTGCCAATATAACTTCCTTACCCTCCCCCAAAGTAAGCAAGCGAATTACACCTATGTTACACAGCAATTTACTGCTTTATGACAAGACAGTCATTCAGTTTAAAGTTATCTTTTAATGACAAAACTACAGCAACAATTCAGGGCCACACTAAGGGCTGAACTTCTCCCTGGAAATATCTGGCCCTGCAATTTCTTTGTGTCCCAAGCTGCAGAAAAAGCTGATGAGTCCATCTGAGAGGAAATCTATCTTTGCCTCTGATCCTGGAGATTTATTCCCCTCCAAATCTCTCACAGCGGAGGCTGTAATGATTCTTTCAGGAGCTGACACTGTTCTGCCCCCACTGCCATGTGTGTCTGTTTACATTGACTTTGTATGGTCCTGTAACCCTTACATTTATAGGTTAAATGTTGCATGTGACCTTCTCTCCAGTCCCCTTTGAGACCTGCTTTGCTCATATCACAGTCAGCTGTGACCACTGACCCCTAGAAGTCTATTCTAGAGCCCTTTGCATTCTGGGTAGCTTCTCCTCCCTCCAGAGAGATGCTCCATCTTGGCTTCAGCAAAACAAGGCAAGGCTCCTGGAAAATCCATCATCTCTTTGTACCAATTCAATATTCATCAACTGCAGAATTCACCTCCATTCATTCTCTCCGAGGCCACAGTGGCGTAGCCACAGGTAGGCTGGGGCCCACCCATTTAGGGCTCAGGCCCACCCAACGGTAGCACACGTTTAGCGGTAGCTGGTGGAGATCCCAAGCTCGGCCAGCTGAAGATTTCCCCTAATGGTAATGAAAACACTACTCTCTACGATACCAGCTTCTGCACATGCTCAGTTTTCAGCGCATGCCTGCTGCAGACTGCCAAGGTAGAAAGAAGCATTTTCCCACCAGCTGAGATACATAGTAAAAATATTTTTTTGGTGGTGGTTGGGGGGAGGGAGAACACTTGGTGCCCACCCACTTCTTATCTAGGCCCACCTAAAATCCGTTGTCTGGCTACGCCCCTGGGCCACAATGCCATATAGCAGCCCATCCTGCCAGTAGCAGCTGAGCTAGAAAAATTAATTCAGAGAGGCGATGCTACACTCTGATTTCAACAATGTTCATACAGTAAGTCCGTTGTTTTACTTCTGCATTAAACTGTTGGAAACTGAGAGTCTGAGTCTCTTCTGTGAATAAATGCTGCTGAGTTGATTTAGCTCTCTGTCCAGTATTGTATTGGAAGAACGTGCTATGAGGACAGAAAAGGCATCATCGGCCAATGGGATTGTTACAGACTAACGATGTCACTTCCTCTAAGGGTCATCTGGTATCCAAAGCAGTGTTGCCAGGTGGGCGGTTGGGCGGTTTTCCACGACCCCGCCGTGGAAAATTTTTGCCCGCGGCGGGTTGCGGTTTTTTGGGCTTCTTTTTTTGATTTTGGGCAGTTTTCAGGCGGTTTTTTCGGCCGCGGGGGCGGGGTTAGTGACGTTTTGGGCGGGGTTAGTGACGTTCTGGGCGGGGCCGATGACGGGGAGGCGGGGCCTATGACGAGGGAGGCGGGGACGATGACAGGGGAGGCGGGGCCGATGACGGCGGGGGCGGGGTGATGACGCAGGGGTGGGGGTATCAGGGGCGGGGTTTGAGTTTGGGCGGGTTTTGGACTGTTTTTAGGCTGGATTGGGTGGGAAAAAAATTTTCCACCTGGCAACCCTGATCCAAAGCGTTCTACCATAAAAAAAAAAAAAATGGACGCATGTGAAACAGATTCAGAGGAAAGGCAATTGTCTGCAGAGAATGGCAGTCACCAGAGTGGATAAGAAATGAGCCGGACAAACAAATCTCATGAACCAAAAGTTCTTTAATAGATATTGGATTAAAAGTCAAAATATAAAACCCAACATAGCCATGTTTCAAAAAAAAAAATCTGCTTCAGGGGGGTATAAAACTGTAAAACAAAATAGCATAAGCATGTTAGAAATATGTAAATCAGCATTCTCTCATTGAAAATAAACTTGATTTTTATATTTCGTAATCAAATGTACCATAATACTCTACCAATCGTCAACTGACCTTGCCATCAAAATTACTGTCTTTCACAAACCCTTTTGAACAAAATGCATACGTGCTTTTCTTCAAAAGATTTTATTTTACAATTTTATTCACCAGAAATATATAAGAAGGAGAACAAAATGCAATAAAACTTCCTTTCAGCAGAAGAGTGGAGGAGTGGCCTAGTGGTTAGGGTGGTGGACTTTGGTCCTGGGGAACTGAGGAACTGAGTTCGATTCCCACTTCAGGCACAGGCAGCTCCTTGTGACTCTGGGCAAGTCACTTAACCCTCCATTGCCCCATGTAAGCCGCATTGAGCCTGCCATAAATGGGAAAGCGCGGGGTACAAATGTAACAAAAATAAAATAGATACTATTGGAGATTCTACATGGAATGTTGCTATTCCACTAGCAACATTCCATGTAGAAGCCTGCGCGGCCACATTGGTGATCTGCAAGGGCTGACTTCTACATGGAATGTTGCTAGTGGAATAGCTAGAATCTCCAATAGTAGCAACAGTGGAGGAGTGGCCTAGTGGTTAGGGTGGTGGACTTTGGTCCTGAGGAACTGAGTTTGATTCCCACTTCAGGCACAGGCAGCTCCTTGTGACTCTGGGCAAGTCACTTAACCCTCCATTGCCCCATGTAAGCCGCATTGAGCCTGCCATGAGTGGGAAAACGCAGGGTACAAATGTAACAAAAAAAAAAAAATAGATACTATTGGAGATTCTACATGGAATTAGTGGGGTCCCGCAGGGGTCTGTGCTGGGTCCGTTGCTTTTTAATGTATTTATAAATGACCTAGAGATGGGAATAACTAGTGAGGTAATTAAATTCGCCGATGACACAAAATTATTCAGGGTCGTCAAGTCGCAGGAGGAATGTGAACGATTACAGGAGGACCTTGCGAGACTGGGAGAATGGGCGTGCAAGTGGCAGATGAAGTTCAATGTTGACAAGTGCAAAGTGATGCATGTGGGTAAGAGGAACCCGAATTATAGCTACGTCTTGCAAGGTTCCGCGTTAGGAGTTACGGATCAAGAAAGGGATCTGGGTGTCGTCGTCGATGATACGCTGAAACCTTCTGCTCAGTGTGCTGCTGCGGCTAGGAAAGCGAATAGAATGTTGGGTGTTATTAGGAAGGGTATGGAGTCCAGGTGTGCGGATGTTATAATGCCGTTGTATCGCTCCATGGTGCGACCGCACCTGGAGTATTGTGTTCAGTACTGGTCTCCGTATCTCAAAAAAGATATAGTAGAATTGGAAAAGGTACAGCGAAGGGCGACGAAAATGATAGTGGGGATGGGACGACTTTCCTATGAAGAGAGGCTGAGAAGGCTAGGGCTTTTCAGCTTGGAGAAGAGACGGCTGAGGGGAGATATGATAGAAGTGTATAAAATAATGAGTGGAATGGATCGGGTGGATGTGAAGCGACTGTTCACGCTATCCAAAAATACTAGGACTAGAGGGCATGAGTTGAAGCTACAGTGTGGTAAATTTAAAACGAATCGGAGAAAATTTTTTCTTCACCCAACGTGTAATTAGACTCTGGAATTCATTACCGGAGAACGTGGTACGGGCGGTTAGCTTGACGGAGTTTAAAAAGGGGTTAGATAGATTCCTAAAGGACAAGTCCATAGACCGCTATTAAATGGACTTGGAAAAATTCCGCATTTTTAGGTATAACTTGTCTGGAATGTTTTTACGTTTGGGGAGCGTGCCAGGTGCCCTTGACCTGGATTGGCCACTGTCGGTGACAGGATGCTGGGCTAGATGGACCTTTGGTCTTTCCCAGTATGGCACTACTTATGTACTTATGTACTTATGAATGTTGCTATTCCACTAGCAACATTCCATGTAGAAGCCTGCGCGGCCACATTGGTGATCTGCAAGGGCTGACTTCTACATGGAATGTTGCTAGTGGAATAGCAACATTCCATGTAGAATCTCCAATAGTAGCAACAGTGGAGGAGTGGCCTAGTGGTTAGGGTGGTGGACTTTGGTCCTGAGGAACTGAGTTTGATTCCCACTTCAGGCACAGGCAGCTCCTTGTGACTCTGGGCAAGTCACTTAACCCTCCATTGCCCCATGTAAGCCGCATTGAGCCTGCCATGAGTGGGAAAGCGCAGGGTACAAATGTAACAAAAATAAAATAGATACTATTGGAGATTCTACATGGAATGTTGCTACTATTGGAGATTCTACATGGAATGTTGCTATTCCACTAGCAACATTCCATGTAGAAGGCTGCGCAGGCTTCTGTTTCTGTGAGTCTGACGTCCTGCACGTACGTGCAGGACGTCAGACTCACAGAAGCAGAAGCCTGTGCGGCCACATTGGTGGAATAGCAACATTCCATGTAGAATCTCCGATAGCAGCAACAGTGGAGGAGTGGCCTAGTGGTTAGGGTGGTGAACTTTGGTCCTGAGGAACTGAGTTCGATTCCTACTTCAGGCACAGGCAGCTCCTTGTGACTCTGGGCAAGTCACTTAACCCTTCATTGCCCCATGTAAGCCGCATTGAGCCTGCCATGAGTGGGAAAGCGCAGGGTACAAATGTAACAAAAAAAAAAAAATAGATACTATTGGAGATTCTACATGGAATGTTGCTATTCCACTAGCAACATTCCATGTAGAAGCCTGCGCGGCCACATTGGTGATCTGCAAGGGTCGACTTCTACATGGAATGTTGCTAGTGGAATAGCAACATAGTAGCAACAGTGGAGGAGTGGCCTAGGGGTTAGGGTGGTGGACTCTGGTCCTGAGGAACTGAGTTCCATTCCCACTTCAGGCACAGGCAGCTCCTTGTCACTCTGGGCAAGTCACTTAACCCTCCATTGCCCCATCATGTAAGCCGCATTGAGCCTGCCATGAGTGGGAAAGCGCAGGGTACAAATGTAACAAAAAAAAAAGCTTGTGAACAAGTGCAGCTATCAGGAATCTGGAGAGCTGAGAACCACAAACTCAATTACCAAGTGTGGAAATAAATGCTTGTTAATTAGCAGCAAACAAATATGTTCTAACCAGCTCAGAAAGGATTGTATTGTATTAGTAGATTTATATTCTGCCCTTTAACAAAAAGCTTCTAATCAGTAAGAAATTCTCATACAAGAAGGATTTACAAATCAAAAAAAATTGAAAAAACCTTTCTAATACAATATCATTGCTAACAGACTAAAAATATAATTACTTTCTACATTAAAATTTAATCGTATCTTTGTCTTGAAAACATAGTAACATGTGGTAACATAGTAGATGACGGCAGAAAAAGACCTGCACGGTCCATCCAGTCTGCCCAACAAGACAAACTCATGTGTGCTAGTTTTTGTGTACATCTTTCCTTGATTTGTAACTGTCATTTTCAGGGCACAGACCGTACAAGTCTGCCCAGTACTATCCCCACCTCCCACCACCGGTTCTGGCATAGACCATATAAGTCTGCCCAGCACTATCCCCGCCTCCCACCCACCATCCCCGCCTCCCCACCGGTTCTGGCATAGACCGTATAAGTCTGCCCAGCACTATCCCCGCCTCCCAACCACCAGTCCCCGCCTCCCACCACCGGCTCTGGCATAGACCGTATAAGTCTGCCCAGCTCTATCCCCGCCTCCCAACCACCAGTCCCGCCTCCCACCACCGGCTCTGGCACAGGCCGTATAAGTCTGCCCAGCACTATCCCCGCCTCCCAACCACCAGTCCCGCCTCCCACCACCGGCTCTGGCATAGACCGTATAAGTCTGCCCAGCACTATCCCCGCCTCCCAACCACCAGCCCCGCCTCCCACCACCGGCTCTGGCACAGGCCGTATAAGTCTGCCCAGCACTATCCCCGCCTCCCAACCACCAGTCCCGCCTCCCACCACCAGCTCTGGCATAGACCGTATAAGTCTGCCCAGCACTATCCCCGCCTCCAAACCACCAGCCCCGCCTCCCACCACCGACTCTGGCACAGACTGCATAAGTCTGCCCAGCACTATCCCCGTTTCCCACCACCGGCTCTGGCATAGACCGTATAAGTCTGCCCAGCACTATCCCCACCTCCCACCACCGGCTCTGGCGCAGACCGTATAAGTCTGCCCAGCACTATCCCCGCCTCCCAACCACCAGTCCCGCCTCCCACCACCGGCTCTGGCACGGACCGTATAAGTCTGCCCAGCACTATCCCCGCCTCCCACCCACCAGCCCCGCCTCCCACCACCAGCTCTGCCACCCAATCTCGGCAAGTTTTAAGACCTTTTCTAAGTAAAATATAGGATGAACTACTGCATAACTGGACTGGAATATTATTCCAATTTTTAACGCACTGAAAAATAAATGAATGTTCCCAAACCAATTTACATCTCACTTTCTTCATAGAAGGAAAATTTAAAAACAGCCTTTCCTTACTCCTTGAATTAAATCCACTGGCAATTTCTTCCAAGAATCAGTAGCATAAGTTCAAATGAAATTTTGCTGAGGTCCTTCCATAGCAGCAGGAGTGGACTGAGGGGGAGGGGGGTTCCTTCTCCCTTTCCCCTCCCCTCCCCCAGCCTTAAGATTTCAGAGAGGGAGAGTAGGGCAGTCACTGCTTCCCTTTAATACATTTGCAATGCCACCTCTTACCAGACCTTCCCTAATTAAATTATTTGATGTACAAGGGCTTTGTACTGATTGACAAAGGCATCAGCTTCTTTCACAGGGCTGTATGCCAAAAGGACTTTCCCCCATTCTGTGCCTACAGAAAATAAGAAAAAAAGAACCCTTGAATAAGGGCGTTAGAGTTCAATGGCTGAGAAGGTTCTGCTGCCCACCTGACACATTAAAATCACAAAGAATAAATAAATGCATGCATCTGGAAGCCAAATAATTTAATCTAAAAGGAAATGCCCCCAGCCTCATCCCCAGGACAATTGTTTCCAAAGAAATTAAGGAATATGAAAGAAACAGGATGCTGGGATTGCAGGACCTTTGGCTTGATCCACTATGACAATTCTTATGGAAAGAAGGCACAGATGCTAATTTACTCAGTTCCACACTGGAGACTTTTTGGCCAGGCCTGGTTTGGACTTTACATTCCAAAGCAGTGAGATTTATAGTTCTCAATTCTGCCCACTGATCAGTGCTGCAAGTCCCATAATGCAGTACATAAGTACATAAGTAATGCCATACTGGGAAAAGACCAAGGGTCCATCGAGCCCAGCATCCTGTCCACGACAGCGGCCAATCCAGGCCAAGGGCACCTGGCGAGCTTCCCAAACGTACAAACATTCTATACATGTTATTCCTGGAATTGTGGATTTTTCCCAAGTCCGTATAGTAGCGGTTTATGGACTTGTCCTTTAGGAAACCGTCCAACCCCTTTTTAAACTCTGCTAAGCTAACCGCCTTCACCACTTTCTCTGGCAACGAACTCCAGAGTTTAATTATACGTTGGGTGAAGAAAAATTTTCTCCAATTTGTTTTAAATTTACTACACTGTAGTTTCATCGCATTCTCCCTAGTCCTAGTATTTTTGGAAAGCGTGAACAGATGCTTCATATCCACCTGTTCCACTCCACTCATTATTTATATACCTCTATCATGTCTCCCCTCAGCCGTCTCTTCTCCAAGCTGAATAGCCCTAGCCTCCTTAATCTTTCTTCATAGGGAAGTCGTCCCATCCCCGCTATCATTTTAGTCGCCCTTCGCTGCACCTTTTCCAATTCTACTATATCTTTCTTGAGATGCGGCGACCAGAATTGAACACAATACTGAAGGTGCGGTCGCACCATGGAGCGATACAACGGCATTATAACATCCTCACACCTGTTTTCCATACCTTTCCTAATAATACCCAACATTCTATTCGCTTTCCTAGCCGCAGCAGCACACTGAGCAGAAGGTTTCAGTGTATTATCGACGACACCCAGATCCCTTTCTTGGTCCGTAACTCCTAACGTGGAACCTTGCATGATGTAGCTATAATTCGGGTTCTTTTTTCCCACATGCATCACCTTGCACTTGCTCACATTAAACGTCATCTGCCATTTAGCCGCCCAGTCTCCCAGTGAACCACCAGCCAGTCCAGTTTTCAGGATATCCCTAAAAATATGCATCAGAGAGGTTTGCCTGTACTACCTCCATTATAGGCAAATCTCTCTCATGCCTATTCATTTAAGTGCTATTACAGGGTTACCATATAATAACTACTACTACTACTACTTAACATTTCTAAAGCGCTACTAGGGTTACGCAGCGCTGTACAATTTAACAAAGAAGGATATCCCCTGCTCAATTATTCACTTCTCCAATACACTCTTAACAATCATTGTGCCACTTATTTGTTCATAACAAATATCACTTTAATTCATATTGTTTGAAAAAACACACAATAAATAGTCTATTAAAATATAGCCTGAAAGGTATCACAGCTGGAGTTTTTCTTGTCCTATACAATACTAAAGCATGAAACGCTAACAGGCTTATTTTCGAAAGAGAAGGGCGCCCATCTTCCGACACAAATCGGGAGATGGGCGTCCTTCTCTCAGGGTCGACCAAATCGGCATAATGGAAAGCCGATTTTGGGCGTCCTTAACTGCTTCCCGTTGCGGGGACGACCAAAGTTCAGGGGGTCGTGTCAGCACCATAGCGAAGGTGGGACTGGGGCGTGATTAGGAAATGGGCATCCTTGGCCGATAATGGCGTCCCTGACGAGCACTTGGCCGAATTTACATGGTCCATTTTTTCTTGTGACCAAGCCGTGAAAAGGTGCCCGAACTGACCAGCTGACCACCGGAGGGAATCAGGGATGACTTCTCCTGTCTCCCCCAGTGGTCACCAACCCCCTCCCACCCTAAAAAAAACTTTTTTTTTTTTTTGCCAGCCTCTATGCCAGCCTCAAATGTCATACCCAGCTCCATGACAGCAGTATGCAGGTCCCTGGAGCAGGTTTAGTGGGTTCAGTGCACTTCAGCCAGGTGGACCCAGGCCCATCCCCCCCACTACCTGTTACACTTGTGGTGGCAAATGTGAACCCTCCAAAACCCACCCGAAACCCACTGTACCCACATGTAGGTGCCCCCCTTCACCCCTTAGGGCTATGGTAGTGGTGTACAGTTGTGGGGAGTGGGTTTGGGGGGGGCTCAGCACCCAAGGTAAGGAAGCTATGCACCTGGGAGCAATTTGTGAAGTCCACTGCAGTGCCCCATAGGGTGCCCGGTTGGTGTCCTGGCATGTCAGGGGGACCAGTGCACTACGAATTCTGGCTCCTCCCACGACCAAAGGGCTTGGATGTGGTCGTTTTTGAGATGGGCGTCCTCGGTTTCCATTATGGCCGAAAACCGGGGACGACCATCTCTAAGGTCGACCATCTCAACATTTAGGTCGACCATCTCTAAGGTCGACCTAAATGTTGAGATTTGGGCGTCCACGACCATATTATCGAAATGAAAGATGGACGCCCATCTTGTTTCGATAATACAGGTTTCCCCGCCCCTTCGCCAGGACGTCCTTAGAGATGGGCGCCCTTAGAGATGGTCGTCCCCCTTCGATTATGCCCCTCCAGATATTCCAGTTATAAATCCAACTTCAGGCGAATTGGTTCGTCAACAATCTTGGATATCAACTGTCCTTTCATTTACCGATAGTTCATAAATGTCCATCCTGAAAATTGGCTGATAAAACTATTGCCATTAATTATAGTCTGTTAGGGGCCCTTTCACTAAGCCGTGTAAGCGTCTACATGTGCCCAATGTGCGCCAAAATGGAGTTACCACCCAGCTAACGCGTGGCTCTTGTGGTAATTGCGTTTTTGGCACATGTCCGATACGCGCGTCCAAAAAATAATTGGACATGTGTATTGGATGCGCGCCAAGTGGCATTTGATGCACATAGGTCATTACTGCCTGGTTACCGCATAAGACTTTACCGCTAGATCAATGGCTGGCGCTAAGGTCTCAGACCCAAATTGGACACGCGGCAATTTTCATTTTGCCGCACGTCCATTTTCGGCAAAAATTTTAACAAGGCTTTTTTTTACAGGTGCGCTGAAAAATAATTCTGTGTGCGTCCAAAACACACGTCTACACTACCGCAGGCCATTTTTCAGCGTGCCTTCATAAATGGGCCCCCTTAGCCTCTTGAGCAGTGTGTTTTTTCTAGCAAAAAGGTGCCGGTACTCAAATGCCAGGCCACCCTTCAGGGATGGGGTGATCACTGAGGGACCCACCCTACAATAGCCAGGCCCCCTGCAACCACTCACAGAATCTATGTATGACAAGGCAGACTTGATGTGTAGAGCCTGAGCTCTTTCATTAAAACTTGGGGTCCGTGGGTCAATTTTAGCAGACAATGGAAAAGTTGTCAGTACTGAGTACCCCCAAATACCCCCTCAAAAAAAAGCCCTGCTCTTGAGTCCGCTGTCCCAAAGATGTGACTCCACTTCAAGTAACGCTGCTGAGTTTCACAAAATCGCTTAATACGACACAAGTCCCCAATTGCTGGGCGCCGTTGGACTATCAGAAGAACTGAATGGCACCCTCAGAAGCTTGGCGACTCTTGGGGTGCTTTCAGTGGGATTACTACTTTCCCACTGCAGCTCAGCTCTCTGTAAGCTTGAGCCCCGTGGTGCCAGAAGGTCAGGTTGGTCTTGCAGTTTCAAGTCTTGCAAAGGCTGGGGGTACATGAGAGGGAGCAAGAGAGACTGGTGGGGTATATGAGAGAGAGAGGGAGAGACTGGGTGAAAGCTGGGGGTGGGGGAATGAACCATCATATTTTGCCATTATTTGATAAAACGTGGCAAAATACGATGGTGCATGTTCTGGCCCTCCAAATGTCACGAAGTAAAAAATGTAGGCCCTGATAGAAAAGGTTGGACAAGCCTGGTTTAGATTAATATCTATATAGAATAGTTCAGGTACAATGGATCCTATCTGGAGACAAAGTATATACTAGGCTTGCCAACTGGTCCTCCTAACCCCTCCAAAATCAAACAAAGAGCCAACCCACTCTCTCCCTGTCCACGTTGTTCTCTACTCACTTCTCCCTCACCTCATCATGCCTCAGTGGCGTAGCCACAGGTGGGCCTGGGTGGGCCAGGGCCCACCAACTTAGGGCTCAGGTCACTTCTTGCCTAGGCCCACCCAAAATCTGTAGTCTGGCTACGCCCCTGTCATGCCTCCCTTAAATGTAACCATCTAGACCAGCCAAATACCAGGTAATTGGCAACTCCCTAGTGAGGCCCCTTCCAACCTGTAACATTTTTTTTATCCTTGAGAAAAAAGACGGCTGTTTACAGTAAGTTATTATAGAAAAAAAAATAATCTTTCAGGTAAGATGAGACAAGAACAGAATGGAGAAAACCGGTAATAGCGTCCCATGCCGTCAAATGTAGTTCTTACTCATCAGTGATTCACTGACTGTGAAAATGAGAATCTCAGTTCCTACTTTGCTTTCAGACTTCTGTTGGCTGCCAGTTACAATATGCTTAATATGAAATAATATTTTTAAAACACACCACAGCTGATTTCCAAAGCATGAAGGCTGTGTTGTTTTGTTGAGCTGTAGATAAGTATTAACATGTCCTCAGCTTTGTGTCTTGTACGGAAGGGCAAATAGATTCATTATGACTGGAGAATGAAGAAACAAAGGAAATTGCAGCTTAGTTTATGAAAGTGATTGTGTAAGGGGTGATCTGAAGCCCTTATGTGACGCAGACTAATCAGATGGCCATAGTACAAAACACGAGGCTCAAGCACAGCAGTGTTATACAAGTCAGGGAGTAATAGGTGTTGCTCCTCAACGACAGCTAGTTACACCCTGGGGAATTAAGTGATTGTGCATATGCACAATGTTTAACAGAACTGATGAGCATATCCCTAATTGCATAATTTTGCATAAATGTAAACATTTTGGTACAGCGTGGTTTTATAGCACACTGTGATGATACGTATACATATTGAACTGTTGTCCCCTCCAATCTCTGTTGGCCCAGTGGACCAGACAACTCTCCTCTTGAGCTCTCATGCAGGGCTAAAATGTTGCAAAGGCACCACCTTTCCCCCAAAGCCCATCATCCACACCTGTCCTAATGTCCTGGCTCGGCCCACCTCCTCCTCTTCTCTTTCTCCTTCCCCTCCCATGACCTTTGATTCTTTCCAGGTGATCAAGGGAATGATGGAGGCAGGAGCAATCCCCGTTCACTCCTGTCCCAATGGTTCTCTCTTCTACCCTCAATCTCATTGTCTCCAGTATCTCTATCTTCCACCCCCCACCGAGGTATCTAGCATCTGTTTCTTCCACCCCTAACCCCCCCCCCCTTCCCCACTGGTGGTCTCCAGCATCTCTTGCTTCCACCCCTCTGGGCTCTCCAGAATCTCTGTCTTCAACCCCCATCTCTCCTGAGGTCTTTAGCATTTCTCTTGTTCCTTCCTGCCCTCCCTCCATCTCCTCCCCTGACCCACTAGGTGTCTATGTCTTGCCTCTCTTCCTCCAGGGCAGCAACACAGCAGTTGTCAGCAATAGAAGATATATTGTAGCCAGCTCCTGACTCTCCAAACCTTCTGTTTCGGAGGTGGTAGCCAGAAGGCCTTGAAAATGATTAGATACTTTACTGGACACCATGCATTTTCTATAGCTGCTAACTGCTATGTTGCTGCTCTGGAGGAAGGGAGGTAAGACCTGAACACCTTAGGGTGGAAGGAAGGAAAAAAGAAAGAAAGAAGGAACCTGGAAGTCTTCTAGTCTGCTGAGACTCCCTGCGACAGTCTCGTGAGACTGTTGAGACCCGCAAGACTACCATGGGAAATCTTGGCACCCATTTTGAAAACATGGCAGTGCCTGGCAGAATAGTGGTAATGGGTAGGAAAGAGTGGGGTTCCTTCCTGCCCCCCCCCCCGAAGAAGCCACTAGATCACTAGGGTCCTTCAAGGTAAGACCGGAAAGAGCCTACTAAGGCTCAGGGGACTGTAGTTTGTGGGAGGAGGGTGGCAGCTACTGCAGTAGCGGGGCTGTAGTGTGTGGGGGTGGCCACACAGCGGTGGGGGGGGGGGGGGCAATGACCTTCACTGCCCGGAGGTCCAGGTCACTGTCAGTTCACCCCTGAGCAGAAGTGGTGTATTTCCAATGTTTATCCAATAAACACGTTTTCAAATGATTTTGCCTGGGGGATGTTTTATTGGCTACAATCTAAAATCAAAAGCCTCATTTACATTCCATGTGTCCTCAAATACTAATGACTAGAGCAAGGGCAGAAAGCAGGACGTGACCTTAACACTTGGCTTTTCTTTCCAGAATTTGCATTTTTCGCTACATATTTTAGCCTGCAAGGAAGAGCACTCGGCTACCTAATCTCACTTTGCAATTCTTTCTAATTTTCCCACATATGGAGACAGCCTTTTTAAACACCAAGAAAAAATTACAAGCTGGGGTTTTCCCCTTTGTTTTTAACCTTTTCTTGGTCAAAACAATTGATTGAAAGCAGACTCTACAATAATTAAGCTCCTTTGCCTGGCTCTTCTACTAGAGCGTGTCTGACAGCTTTCAATAGCCCTCCTTATTCACAACTTGGCTCACCAACAGATAAACCCTCTCCTTATTCACTTGACTTGAATCATGATCTTTTTTTAATGTTTCTTTCTTAGAAACCTTTCTAAGGATCTCAATAATCCTTTCTCTCCAGGAGAAGATTTGCTGCCTCTCAGTGACACAGTCAATGGTCTTCCTTTCCTTTCCTAGAAGATATAGGGCAGCAACGGAAGCGAAAGGGGAGCTTATTCAACATTTTTTCAGCTTGGGAGCAATGAATCTGAACTATTCATTCATGGTCTACCTGGTTAAAAGCCACTTTCTTCCTCAAACCTAATTAGGTTCTGTCCTCTTGGATTGGGGGGGGGGGGGGGGGGGGGGGAGTTGGGTTGGGTATTATCTGTTGGAACCTGCCAAGTCCATGAACTCAAGGTTGGCTTTAGGACTCCAAAGATGCCAAGGGTAGACCATCCCAAAGAGTAAGATTGAAGGTGAGAGAGGGAGGTTTTTCAGACAGTGTATCTGGGGTGGAAATCTAGTATGTTTTAATATTCTATTGCTTTTGAAAATTAAAGAAGCAACACAATATGTAGCTTTGTTTGGTGCAGTGAAACAAGATGAGGGCAGGGAGAGGCAAAGAACGCACAGGGATCTGATTCTGAAATCCCTGCTTGCATTATTTATTTACAAATGTATAGGCTTCACAATTTATCGTGGTGTCTTACAAAATTATATACATAATAGAACTACAGTGAAAATATCACTAACCAAAAAAAACCCCCCCCACAAACTATAAATAAATCATTTGTATCTACACTACTACTACTTAACACTTATAAAGCGCTACCAGGGTTACGCAGCGCTGTACAATTTAACACAGAGGACAGTCCCTGCTCGAAGGAGCTGACAATCTAAAGGACAAAAAAGTGCAGTCAATCAAATTGGGGCAGTCTAGATTTCCTGAATAGATGAATAATGGTTAGGTGCCGAAAGCGACATTGAAGAGGTGGGCTTTGAGCAAGGATTTGAAGGTGGGCAGGGAGGGGGCTCTGCGTATGGGCTTAGGGAGTTTATTCCAAGCATAGGGTGAGGCGAGGCAGAAAGGGCGGAGCCTGGAGTTGGCGGTGGTGGAGAAGGGTACTGAGAGGAGGGGTTTGTCCTGTGAGCGGAGGTTACGGGTAGGAGCGTAAGGGGAGATGAGGGTAGAGACAGGTGCAAAATCCACAGATACTTTTGCATCTGTGAGCCCACTTTGCTAGCCCAAATTTTTAAAAAGAAACATTTTATATGATACTGTCCTCACCAGAAAAAGGCAGAAAAATGAACAAACATACACACGGATGAGGAGACACATACTCACAATGGAGAGAAAGAGGGACACATACGGAGAAAGACATAGATAGTGAAGTACATACACAGAGATGGAGAGGTGCAAAGTGATGCATGTGGGTAAGAGGAACCCGAATTATAGCTACGTCTTGCAAGGTTCCGCGTTAGGAGTTACGGATCAAGAAAGGGATCTGGGTGTCGTCGTCGATGATACGCTGAAACCTTCTGCTCAGTGTGCTGCTGCGGCTAGGAAAGCGAATAGAATGTTGGGTGTTATTAGGAAGGGTATGGAGTCCAGGTGTGCGGATGTTATAATGCCGTTGTATCGCTCCATGGTGCGACCGCACCTGGAGTATTGTGTTCAGTACTGGTCTCCGTATCTCAAAAAAGATATAGTAGAATTGGAAAAGGTACAGCGAAGGGCGACGAAAATGATAGTGGGGATGGGACGACTTTCCTATGAAGAGAGGCTGAGAAGGCTAGGGCTTTTCAGCTTGGAGAAGAGACGGCTGAGGGGAGATATGATAGAAGTGTATAAAATAATGAGTGGAATGGATCGGGTGGACGTGAAGCGACTGTTCACGCTATCCAAAAATACTAGGACTAGAGGGCATGAGTTGAAGCTACAGTGTGGTAAATTTAAAACAAATCGGAGAAAATTTTTCTTCACCCAACGTGTAATTAGACTCTGGAATTCGTTGCCGGAGAACGTGGTACGGGCGGTTAGCTTGACGGAGTTTAAAAAGGGGTTAGATAGATTCCTAAAGGACAAGTCCATAGACCGCTATTAAATGGACTTGGAAAAATTCCGCATTTTTAGGTATAACTTGTCTGGAATGTTTTTACGTTTGGGGAGCGTGCCAGGTGCCCTTGACCTGGATTGGCCACTGTCGGTGACAGGATGCTGGGCTAGATGGACCTTTGGTCTTTCCCAGTATGGCACTACTTATGTACTTATGTAGGTGTATACAGGGCTCTTTCTTCTCTTTCTCAACTTTCTCTCCTCATTTTCTGTGCCTTTGAAAAACACTTACCCCACCCTTCAGGGCTGATTGGTATTCAGGAGGTAAATGAGCCAATCAATCACCAAAGGCAGGAAGGTTGAGCCACTTGGCTTTTCTTCTTCTAGGCTTGCCTCTTGTGGAAGTAGTGAACCGGATCCCACCAGCTACACTAATGGTGTGTGTTGCCAGTGGGTGGGCCTGAAGCAAAACTGGGTGGGCCCCTGCCCACCTGGGCCCACCCGTGGCCATAGGAGTCAATTTTTCAAAATAATTGCGGGCGCTAAACCCAATGGAAATGACCCCTCCCTGGACACTATCAAGGAGTTTGCTCAATATTGGGGGCGCTCAAGTACCCACAGCATCCACAGAGTTGGCTCCTATGCCCGTGGCTTTGCCACTAGAATAGACTTTTACTGCGTGGCCTTGGGACACCTAAATGGAGGCACCAATTATAGAATGACTTCCTTAGCATTTGACCTTCTCTTGTTGGAACAATCTGCCCTCAGATATATGCTTGGAAACCTCATTCAAGAAATTTAAATCAGTTTTGAAGGTCTACTTCTTCTCTCAAGCTTTCCATGATGTTTGTTCAGCGTCTGTCAGCCTCCGTTGGGCTGCAGATTGCTGGCATTCCGCTTGCCTATCTTAATCTCACTGCAGAGTGCTCTCCCTGCCTGATCTCCCATGAGAATTATTTTAAATTTTGTATTCTAGGCTTCCTTTTTTTATTAGTGTCCTTGATGATTTACTCTATAAACCACTTAGATTGTTTATTGATTTGCAATATGTCAGATAAAAGTGAAATAAAAATGAAATGAGTCAAAGTATAAGATGAAGTTAAGTATAACATCAAAGCATTCAGTTTTGTTTAGAGTCTATGATGAGGTTGCTGTGTTAGATGTTTGGAAATAAGGTCATCCACCTAGGTGTAGGAAAGACTTTATCTTATTAAGCAAAGTAAATACATTTGCACTGACCTGATGAACAGAGCTAGCCTGATATTCAGGCATTTGTTGACCTTTATTTCTCTGGAGCTTAGAAACTCAAAAGTGTACATCATTGGCTTCCTATAAGCAGAAGGCCCACATTGAAGATAAATGCCATGAACTGACATGAAGAAAGAGTGGTCTTTCTCCATCCAAGCCTGAAGATGCTTTCTCTTTTGCTTGGGATCTTGCAGCCTGATGTATTTCAGAAGACCATTCCAGTTATGGCAGTCGTAATGCTTCGCAAAAAGGTCTTCAAGATAAGCTGCTTCTTGTCACATCAACAAATGGGCAGGAGCAGCTGCAAGCGAAGGCTCATGGCATCAGATCTCACTGGAATCTGGAAGCCCAAAAGAACAGGATGTACAATGTGCCTTATTCATATTCCTTGCCTATGGAAAAAAAGAAACTTTATTGAACAAGATCCAATGTATCTGGCAGAGTAATTCCCAAACTGGTCTTCTTGGAGGGTGGTAGAGTAGGGGAAGGGCAGTGGTAATGTTAGAGAATCAAATTTTTAAAGTGTAGCTCTAGAAAAATATATGAAAACACTCCCAATTCTCTATTTAGAGTAAACAACCCCTCCCAGGAGTTGTATCATGAGAGTGAACACCCATACGCAAATGTTTCTCATTTGGGAACCCCCCCCCCCCCTTTTTGCAAAGGTAACCTATATTTTTGTGAACCAACAGTGTCTTTCTGCTCCTTGGACTTCTATCTTAATTGGAACCAAGGCTGAGGCCAGAGCCTGGACAAGGGTAGTGGATCTAGGTGAACCTTCATCCTTACTCCCTACTTCAATTAACTTTCAGGCCTGTAGCCAACAATTCCCCCTCCCCCCCCAAATTTTGATAATTAAACTCAATAATCATGATCATCACACACAAACCCTATAAATATGTAGGATATAGAATGTGCTAGAGATAGCACAAACCTGCCGAGGACACAAAATGATTCAAATTTGTTAAAATGGCAGAAGATTGTGAAGATTTGCAGAAGGATCATGTGAAAATAGGAGACTGGACATCTGAATGGTAAATGAACCTTAATGTGGATAAGTGCAAAGTGATACAAATAGGGAAAAAAATCTATCGAGTACAAAGTGCTGAAGCCAAAGTTAGGAATCGTCACCCAAAAAAAAAGGATCTTGGAGTCATTTTGGAAAATGCACTGAAATTTTCAGCCCAATGTTAGGGATGATTCAAAAAGGAACAGAGAGCAACACTGAAAATATCATTGTGCCTCTGTATGGGTCCTTGGTATGGCTACACCTTGAGTACTGCATGAACTTCTGGTTGCTCCAGCTCAAAAAGGATATAATGGAACTAGAAAAGGTTTGAAGAAGGGTGACAAAAATGAGAAAGAGAATAGAGCATGTCCATTACGAAGAGAGACTAAACAGGTTAGGGCTCTTCAACTTGAAGAAAACATGACTGAGAGGGTATATGATAGAAGTTTATAAAATCACGAGTGGGATTGAACGACTAAACAGGGAGCAGTTATTTAACCACACCAGCCTACATGTCAGACCTGATAGACCTACCACCCAGGAATGCTAAAAAATCATCCCGCACATTCCTTAATCTTCACTTCCCCAACTGTAAAGGTCTCAAATACAAACTAACGCATGCGTCAACCTTTTCCTACCTGAGTACACAATACTGGAATGGGCTGCCTCGCAATTTAAAAAACGACCTATGAACTAGCTAACTTCCGAATTCTACTGAGGACTCATCTCTTTAACAAGGCATACAACAATGATCAACAAATATGAAATCCTGTACACATAACCAGAACTGCCTCCACAATATCTACTTGCCAAAATATTAACATGTTTCTTCATTATCATGTTACCCACGATCCTTTCGCTACTACTAAATGTATATTTTCTTATATATTTCTTATTACGTTTGCTCGTTAAAACACTATCATGTTCTATCATCATGTTACCCAAAATCCTTCTGTTATTTCTAAATGTATACTTTCTCATGCATTTCCACTACTCATGATGTATTGTAAGCCACATTGAACCTGCAAAGAGGTGGGAAAATGTGGGATACAAATGCAATAAATAATAATAATAATAATAACCTTTCAGGCAACACCAAAACAAGAGGACACTTCACGAAACTAATGATCAGATTGAAAGCAAATCTTTAATGTAGGAATTGAATCTATTGCTGGAGGATATAATCAAGGTGACTAACATAGAAGGGTTCAAAAGAAGTTTGGACAAGTTTCTAGAGGAAAAGACCATAAAAATTATGAGCCGAGTTGCCTTAGGAGAGCCATTGCTCATATCTGTAACTGAGCTATGGGAGAGGCTACTGGCCTTGAAAGTGTTGGAATGTAATTGTATTTTACATGCATTGCCTGTCAGCTATTATTTCTATGTGATTACTCTGTGACCTCTGATGTGAATTACTTAGAGAGGTCACACAGCTATGCAACTTCCTGTGGGGGTTAGATGCAGCACATGCAGCACATGGAGCACATGGAGCTCATGATCTCTCCTAACCTGAGAGGATCTATGGTGGTGTGAGCATCCATTACCATCTAAGCACATGGAAGGAGCTGATAATACAAATGTATAGTAATATGTATATATAAGCCTGTCTGATTATAATCTAACTACAAACTGTGAGTAAACAGATGTTTTGTTACTTCAACTTTAAAGTAACTCAGCAGTGAATTATTCAGGGGTGAATGAGAGAGAGATGAAGAAAGAAATTAACATTTCTAAAGCTGAAGCTGTGTGTACTAAAATCTGCTAATTATTTACTACAAATAATCCAACAAAAGGGTTAAGGGCCCAGGGCCAGGAATTGAAAAAGAAGAGAAATATTACCAGGCAGAAAAAAAGGCCACATTTTTCTCTTAAGTTTTAAAGGAAAGATTCAGTCTGTCTCTCTCTCCCCCCACACAGCAGACAGAAGGTGCCTAAATTAACTGAGTTTAATTATCGGCAGTGGGAACTAAGATTCATATGTCTCCTTCGAGCAAAAAGATTAAATATATGCTTAGACCAAGACAGAACAGCTGAAAATATGGCTGAATGGGACAATGCAAACTATTATGTGAAGTGCATGCTTTTGGAAGCTCTCTCAGAGAAACAAGCCATATTAGTGGAGGGAAAAGATACACCAAAGGACATTTTATATAAACTGAGAACTATGTATGCAACTACATATGCAAAGCAGCAACCAATTTGGTTGGCAGAGTTGAATGAAACCAAATTAAGGGATAAAAGTAAATGTAATGATCACATTATGCATCTTATGTCTTCATTTCAAAAGTTAGAACTTTCTGGAATTCCCATGTGTGATGCATTGAAAAGAGCATTTCTTTTTACCTCACTATCAAAGAAGTTTGATGTTTTTAGGTCTGTAAATGAGGCCATTGAAGGGCAATCTTTTGAACAGGCAACATCAAAACTAAGGCAGGAATGCATAATAAATGATTCTGAGGAGATGTGTTCTCAAAGCAAGTCAGAG